>NC_086452.1:71074747-71374747 GCF_028390025.1 Pseudophryne corroboree
TACTCCTGGCTCCTGCTATAACCTATAACTGGCACTGCAGTGCTCCCCAGTCTCCCCCACAATTATAAGCTGTGTGAGCTGAGCACAGTCAGATATATATATACATTGATGCAGCACACTGGGCTGAGCAGTGCACACAGATATGGTATGTGACTGAGTCACTGTGTGTATCGTTTTTTTCAGGCAGAGAACGGATATATTAAATAAAACAAACAACTGCACTGTCTGGTGGTCACTGTGGTCGTCAGTCACTAAACTCTGCACTCTCTTCTACAGTATCACAGCCTCAGGTCAATCTCTCTCTCTCTCTCTCTCAACCCTAATCTAAATGGAGAGGACGCCAGCCACGTCCTCTCCCTATCAATCTCAATGCACGTGTGAAAATGGCGGCGACGCGCGGCTCCTTATATAGAATCCGAGTCTCGCGAGAATCCGACAGCGTCATGATGACGTTCGGGCGCGCTCGGGTTAACCGAGCAAGGCGGGAGGATCCGAGTCTGCTCGGACCCGTGAAAAAAACATGAAGTTCGTGCGGGTTCGGATTCAGAGAAACCGAACCCGCTCATCTCTAGTCCTTTCTACACTTTACCACTCTCCACCGGTATTATTATTTCTCCGCTCTCAAGTTCTACATTTCAGTTCATATTTCATCGCTCCCAAGTTCATTTATTATTTAACTGGTTCCAGCCAGTATCCACTCCGTGCTAACAACAGTCTGGTTCCAGCCAGTATCCACAGCAGCTGTTTTATCTTCAGCAACCCAGCTTTTCCTGGAACACCAGCTGGCACAATCCTGGGTTATCTCCATTGCTACAGTCGGGCCTGGTAAGGACTTTCCATCTAGAAGATCATAAGAACTATCTCACACTACCAGTGCCCTGTGGCTCCTGCCATCCTGTAGTACCCAGGAACTGTATTTATTCTTTGCTGACTTTTACGTTTTCTTTTACTGCTGCTGTGTTGCGGAGTTGTCATAATAAACATCATTGACTTTTATCCAAGTTGTCGTGGTCACGCCTTCGGGCAGTTATTATTCATGTTACTTACATGTCCAGGGGTCTGATACAACCTCCCAGGTTCCGGTACATCTCAGCCCCTACAACTGAGGCTGCCTCCCGTCAGCTCAGGCCCTCAGTTGTGACAGTAAGCACTGACCTAATGAATCCAGCCGGAGACCAGGATCAAGCGGCCAGGCCGATGCAAGAACTGGCAGCCCGACTAGAACATCAGGAGGCTGCACAGGGCCACATCATCCGCTGTCTCCAGGATCTCTCTACTCGGCTGGATGGGATTCAGACAACTCTCCGTGGATCAGGCGCGTCTGGTGCGTCAACCACAGTGACTCCAGCTATAACCCCACCCACCTTACCCATTTCTGCTCCACGTCTTCATCTTCCAACGCCAGCAAAATTTGACGGATCTCCAAGATTCTGCAGGGGATTTCTCAACCAGTGTGAGATTCAGTTTGAGCTACAACCTGGCAATTTTCCCAGTGACCGTACAAAAATTGCCTACATTATTTCTCTTCTCAGTGGCTCAGCCCTTGATTGGGCATCACCGTTATGGGAGAGGTCCGACACCCTGCTATCTTCCTACACTGCCTTCGTGTCAACATTCAGGCGCATCTTCGACGAGCCAGGCCGGGTAACCTCAGCTTCATCCGAGATTCTCCGTTTACGCCAGGGGTCACGTACTGTAGGACATTATCTGATACAGTTCCAGATCCTGGCATCCGAACTGGCATGGAACGACGATGCCCTGTATGCTGCATTCTGGCATGGCTTATCTGAGCGTATTAAAGATGAGTTAGCTACCAGAGACTTACCTTCTAAGTTAGATGAGCTAATCTCACTCTGCACGAAAGTTGATTTACGTTTCAGAGAGAGAGCAACTGAGCGTGGAAGATCATCTGCTCCAAAATCTTCTGCTCCTCCTCCTCGTCAACTGTCACCATCTAAAGATGAGCCCATGCAACTTGGCCGTTCCCGTTTAACTCCTGCTGAGCGCCGAAGACGTCTCTCCGAGTTTCTCTGTCTCTATTGTGCAGCTCCGTCTCACACCATTAATGCCTGTCCCAAACGTCCGGGAAACTCCAAATCCTAGCTCGCCAAGGAGAGGGCCGGCTAGGAGTAATGATCTCCTCTCCATCTCCTCAAGATTGTAATCTCCCAGTCTCGCTTCAAGTTGCTCAACGTTATCGGAACGTCATTGCCCTCCTTGATTCCGGAGCAGCTGGGAACTTTATTACCGAAGCCTATGTTAAACGGTGGTCCCTACCCACCGAGAGACTTCCTTCGTCCATTTCTTTAACTGCCGTGGATGGCAGCAAAATTTTTGATGCAGTTATTTCTTTAAGGACTCTACCAGTTCGTCTGAGAGTGGGAGTTCTTCATTCCGAACTTATTTCTTTTTTAGTGATTCCAAGAGCCACACATCCTGTGGTCCTGGGCCTTCCATGGCTCCGTCTTCACAATCCTACAATTGATTGGACGACTACGCAAATCCTGGCATGGCGTTCCTCCTGTGCTGAGACATGTTTGTTTAAAGTATTGCCTGTCTGTTCTTCCTCCCCCAGGTCGTCTGATGTTCCACCTCCTCCATATCAAGATTTCACGGATGTGTTCAGTAAAGCTTCTGCTGATATCCTTCCTCCTCATAGAGAATGGGACTGTCCGATTGATCTCGTTCCAGGGAAGGTTCCACCTCGAGGCCGAACTTATCCGTTGTCTCTGCCTGAGACGCATTCTATGGAGGAATATATTAAAGAGAACCTAGCAAAGGGGTTCATTCGACCTTCTTCTTCTCCAGCCGGCGCAGGCTTCTTTTTTGTAAAAAAGAAAGATGGTGGTCTGCGGCCGTGCATCGACTACAGAGGTTTGAACGACATTACCATCAAGAACCGGTATCCTTTACCCCTGATTACTGAGCTCTTTGACAGAGTTAGCGGAGCTACCATCTTTACAAAGCTGGACTTGCGAGGTGCATACAATCTCATCCGGATCCGTGAGGGTGACGAGTGGAAGACCGCCTTTAACACCCGTGACGGACATTATGAGTACCTCGTCATGCCCTTCGGATTGAGCAATGCTCCAGCTGTCTTCCAGCATTTTGTCAATGAGATCTTCAGAGACATTCTATACCGTCATGTCGTGGTCTATCTAGACGATATCCTCATTTTTGCCAACGATTTAGAGGAACATCGTTTTTGGGTTAAAGAGGTTCTGTCCCGTCTCCGTGTCAATCATCTCTATTGCAAATTAGAAAAATGCGTCTTTGAAGTCAAGTCCATTCCATTTCTAGGGTACATTGTGTCCGGTTCCGGACTAGAGATGGATCCTGAGAAACTACAAGCAATCCAAAATTGGCCGGTACCCTTAACCCTCAAAGGGGTCCAGAGGTTCTTAGGGTTCGCCAACTATTACCGAAAGTTTATACGAGACTTTTCCACCATTGTGGCGCCTATTACTGCTTTCACTAAGAAGGGTGCTAACCCGTCCAAGTGGTCTGAAGAAGCCATGCAAGCATTTCATCTTTTAAAACAAAGGTTCATCTCTGCGCCTGTTCTGAAACAGCCTGACATCGACTCTCCTTTCATCTTAGAGGTGGATGCCTCCTCCGTTGGAGTAGGAGCGGTGTTATCTCAGAGGGCTAAAGATGGCCATTTACACCCTTGCAGTTTCTTCTCCCGGAAGTTCTCCCCAGCTGAGCGCAACTATGCCATTGGCGACCAGGAGTTGCTAGCCATCAAGCTCGCTCTAGAAGAGTGGAGGTATCTGTTGGAGGGAGCTTCTCATTCAATCACCATACTTACAGACCACAAGAACCTTTTATACCTGAAGGGCGCACAATGTCTCAACCCTCGTCAGGTCAGATGGGCACTTTTCTTTTCCAGGTTCGACTTTAAACTCCAGTTCTGTCCGGGCTCTCAGAATTGCAAGGCCGATGCCCTTTCCCGCTCATGGGAGCAAGAAAATGAGTCAGAGTCTTCAGACAAGCATCCTATTATAAATCCGTTGGCATTCTCCACGGTAGGGATGGACTCTACGCCCCCATCAGGGAAAAGTTTTGTGAAGCCGATGCTAAGGAAGAAGCTCATGCATTGGGCCCATGCTTCCCGTTTTGCCGGACATACAGGTATCCAAAAAACCCTGGAGTTTATCTCTAGGTCCTATTGGTGGCCAACTCTGAAAAAGGACGTCTTGGAGTTTATTGCATCTTGCCCAAAGTGTGCCCAACATAAAGTATCCCGCCAGTCGCCTGCGGGGTAACTGGTTCCACTATCCGTTCCCCGTCGACCATGGACCCACTTGTCGATGGATTTCATTACAGACTTACCCATGTGCAACAAGTTCAATACCATCTGGGTGGTAGTTGACCGGATCACCAAGATGGCACACTTCATTCCTCTCACCGGTCTTCCGTCAGCTTCCAAGTTGGCTCAAGTATTCATACAAGAGATCTTCCGACTCCACTGTCTTCCTGAAGAAATTATCTCAGATCGAGGAGTTCAATTCACAGCCAAATTCTGGCGAAGTTTATGTCAAGTCCTCCAAGTCAAGCTAAAGTTTTCCACGGCTTACCATCCTCAGACCAATGGTCAAACCGAGAGGGTGAATCAGGACTTGGAGGCCTTCCTCCGCATCTATGTGTCCTCCTCTCAAGATGACTGGGTTCAATTACTTCCCTGGGCCGAGTTCTGTCATAACAACCAGTATCATTCTTCATCTGCTTCAACACCATTCTTCACTAACTTTGGATTCCACCCTAAAGTCCCTGAGTTCCAACCGCTTCCAGCAACTTCTGTTCCCGCAGTGGATATCACCTTGCATCAGTTTGCCAATATCTGGAAGAGCGTACGATCAGCTCTGCTCAAGGCATCGTTCAGGTACAAGAAGTTTGCGGATAAGAAGCGTCGAGCAGTTCCTGCTCTCAAGGTGGGTGATCGGGTATGGTTATCCACGAAGAATTTGAGGTTAAGAGTTCCCAGTATGAAGTTTGCACCTCGCTATATCGGTCCTTTCAAGATTGAACAAGTCATCAATCCTGTTGCTTACAGACTCCAGTTGCCTCCCTTCTTAAAAATACCCAGGACATTCCATGTTTCCCTGTTGAAACCGTTGATCTTGAATCGGTTTCATTCCTCACTTCCTCCAACTCCGAAAGTCCAAACTCAACGAGGCGTTGAGTATGAAGTGGCCAAGATCCTGGACTCACGTCACCGTTACGGTCAACTACAATATCTTATTGACTGGAAGGGTTATGGTCCTGAGGAACGTTCATGGACCAATGCTTCTGATGTCCATGCTCCTGCCTTGGTCCGGAGATTCCATTCCAAGTTTCCTCAAAAGCCAAAAAAGTGTCCTGGGGCCACTCCTAAAGGGGGGGGTGCTGTCACGATCCGGGTATCTGGACGCCATTTCTTACCCATCAGATGCCTCCTAAGGCTGGCTCAGCGCTCCAGGACCGGATCCCATCTGTTATCCTGATGTGTACATTCCTGTATCCTCTCCTGTCACTCTGGGACGCTGTCACAGTAAACGCCATATTACACCTGGCATGGCGTCTCCCGCGGCCTCCGCCGCCGTCCCTGAACTTCTGCATGCAGAGTGTCTGAGTGGCGATTACGTCAGCCGCGGCCTCCGCTGTGTCCGCGTGGTTGGATGTGCATCTGTCAGCCTGGCGCCTCCTGTCTCCGGTGGCCGGCGCCGCCATTACTGTTTTCATTACCACATGGATTACAAACCAAACTTCCCTCCAAGTGTCTGCATGGGCGCAGCCATCTTGGATTCTGTCAGCTGATCATTTCCACCAATCTGTTCTCAGTATTGTTAATCTGCATAATTGCCTAGCCAATCCCTTCCTTGCTGCAGGTATAAATACACTGTGCCTGAGCAAGGAAGGCGTCAGTGCTTTGGTTGTCAAACCTAGTTCCTGTTTGTCTCTCTCCTGTGATTGTCTTCCAGGTTCCAGCTCCTGTCTCAAGACTTCCACCATAGAGACCCGCACCAGCATTCCACCTGCGGTGTAGCCTGACTCTCCAATCCATTGTGGATTCATCTGTTTCCAGCTACAACATTACCTGCTTCCAGCTCAGCTTCCAGCAGAGTACAGCTTCCCTTAAAGGGCCGGTGTCCTTTCTACACTTTACCACTCTCCACCGGTATTATTATTTCTCCGCTCTCAAGTTCTACATTTCAGTTCATATTTCATCGCTCCCAAGTTCATTTATTATTTAACTGGTTCCAGCCAGTATCCACTCCGTGCTAACAACAGTCTGGTTCCAGCCAGTATCCACAGCAGCTGTTTTATCTTCAGCAACCCAGCTTTTCCTGGAACACCAGCTGGCACAATCCTGGGTTATCTCCATTGCTACAGTCGGGCCTGGTAAGGACTTTCCATCTAGAAGATCATAAGAACTATCTCACACTACCAGTGCCCTGTGGCTCCTGCCATCCTGTAGTACCCAGGAACTGTATTTATTCTTTGCTGACTTTTACGTTTTCTTTTACTGCTGCTGTGTTGCGGAGTTGTCATAATAAACATCATTGACTTTTATCCAAGTTGTCGTGGTCACGCCTTCGGGCAGTTATTATTCATGTTACTTACATGTCCAGGGGTCTGATACAACCTCCCAGGTTCCGGTACATCTCAGCCCCTACAACTGAGGCTGCCTCCCGTCAGCTCAGGCCCTCAGTTGTGACATCGTGGAAGCACCTTTTATCACAGCGTGGTTGCAATGGTTAGGTCGTAAATCAAATCAATTTTGTTATGCGATACAGTCATTACTTCAGGCGGTACTTTTTCAATATAACATAATCCTTCTGAGTTTGGGGCAAGCCGCTCATACGCCTTTCTCCCGCATATGAAATATGCATCATCGGGGAGAACATATGGGACTGAATATGTCATTACCATGTTACACATTTTCCATGTGGACTCTCCTAACCCTAATTCTCCCATCTGTCTGGTACACGTATCCGATTGTATGATATGTGCACAGTATCCTGGTGATACTTCTCCAACTCTCATGATCCTACTTCCTAGGGTATACCTATATCGGAAATATTTTCCACTATCGGCTATGTGGCGTATAAGTTCTGTATCTGTAGACATTCTATCGGCTCTATATGAAAAGGTCATGGTTTGGTTATTCCATGACACTTCCCAATTTCCCGGCTTTCGGGGATTGGAAATGTTAAAACATACTAGGGATCTATCCACATGATATTGGTGGAGCTTCAAACTAGGAGGACTGGAGATATTAAACCTCCTGTCCACCGGCCTCCCACCACTTAGCTCAAGTACCTCCCCTACCGTTAAAGGGAATGGTACTAAGCCTGATTTGCTATGGCCTTGAGGTACTTGAGAGCATACCCAACAATCTGTCTGATTTAACACTTTACCCACTAAGGAGTGATAGCCACCCAATGGATGCCGGTCCATGTTAACGTCAAAACTGGACTGACATTTCTTGATGCACCCATCCTCAACTAAGCTATCACAATGCCCACAGATGCAATTTTCTTCAGCTAACAATCCTTCACAATTGTCTACAAATAACATGGCTGCTAGATCGTTTTCCGGTACTCGCCTTTGCTCGGTGATTGTGTTGTTATTGGAAATTTACGCCTCCATCTTTGTCATCAGAACCTTTCTGGATCCTTTCTCGACCTCACTGGTACTCTCACCGAAACAGACTGCTCTGGTCAACATCAGGGTCAACATGAAAACACGGCTCACAGTCTCTTGAGGTGAGTCCATCTTACAGGAGGAGAAAGGAGAAATTTGTAATGGGGGTACAGGAAAACAGTTTGAGGGGGAGAGAAACTTGTTACGATAATTAGTTCTCTAGTCTTGTTGTTCTTCTTGTTCTGCTGTCATCTCAAAGGTGCTGTCTCTCAGTCTTCCAAACAATCACTCCGGTGATGCAATATTCCTTCCAAATCAGCGATCTCTCTGTAAGGAGCAAAAATCTTGCATTACCATTTGTCTAACTGATGTGTGACATACCATCTTTAAAACATGAAAACATGAGTGAGAAGAGAGAGAGGAAAAAAAACAAACGAGAGAGAACAATTCATCACATTTTTCATTAAGCAACAATCAAAAAAAACATTAGCAGATCTTCCGTTCACCCTCAGGCTGTCACATCTACATGTCCAATGGTATCCCTGCATAGTCTCTCCCACCAGTATTTCCATACCTACCCTTTGTATCTGGCCAGGATACATCGATGCTGGTAGGTCATACTGGGGTTTGGTAGACTTCTGCAAGGACCAAATAGCTATGTGATATTTGGGTCCTGCCGATGAACGTCAGAGATGGGGAAAAGAACATTTACAGATAAATTACAACGTCTACCCGGCCGTCCTTGTGCCTGCAAGGAACTGACCTCCCATTTCATTAACTGTAACCTCAGGCTTACTATCAGTCCTAATGATCACCTTTCCTGATTGCATGTTACAGGTGCGGCCCAAACTCCTTCCTATGTGATCCCTGATTACAATTTGGTGTGTCATAACTTTGCTCATATCTTTGTCTAGGGGGTTTATATGAATTTGGTCTACTTCTTGATCTACAATCTCTTGCAAAATGACCTTCCTTCTGGCAATTATAACACCTTTTCACCTTTGACTTACCCACAGGGATCTGGGGCTTCTTTGTTTCCCTGTGCTTGATGATGTTTTGCTCATGCCCAACAGCGTAGTTCCTTAATGCAGTTACTGAGTTATTTCTCCAGTTAGGTAGAGAGGCTTGTATACTCGTTCTTAATACTTCCTTTAAACCATTTATTAACACCTAAACTGCTACTTTCCTGTAGTGTACATTTGTTTTAATATATTGTGTTCACCCTGACAGGATTTTGTTCCAATATGCTATTTTGTGTTAACTCTTTGGTGTAAGATGCATTTGTCTGTGAGTAACATACAATACCGTACTTACCTGTTGACACGACCTCACCTGACCCTCCGTTAGGGGGTTCTGCTATTGCCTTTACCAACTTGGCCGTGTCCCTCTGGGTGTCTCGTATGATGACTGCTGGGTAGAGTGTTGACATCGTGTTGGTTTCACCTTCTCGCTGGTGATCTTGAGGGGAGTTTAACATGGGGTGCGACTTGCACAGGTTAACATTTGTAATTTTGACACTTTCATTTTTATAAACATTATTACATTTGTTACTTTCATTCTTAATACAGTTACTAAGTGCATTTTTTATCGTACACCCTTGCGCCATTCTCTGCAACCATAATCCTCTCCATTGCCATGTCTCTCTTCCCAAGATGAGAGTCAGATATGTAAGTTAAATTTCTTTGCATTTCACTTTCCTGTTGCCACAATTTTAAATCATCATAATGTCTACTACGCCTTTTTGGAGATTTAATCAGGCACACTCTTCTCCTTAAATTCTGTAATACTTCTGGGTTAAAAGTACCTACCCGGGGAAACTTCTCCCCGTCACGCACAGTCATCCTTTCCCATTCATTGCATATTATTTCTGTGTGAT
Source organism: Pseudophryne corroboree (assembly GCF_028390025.1). Classification (NCBI taxonomy): domain Eukaryota; kingdom Metazoa; phylum Chordata; class Amphibia; order Anura; family Myobatrachidae; genus Pseudophryne; species Pseudophryne corroboree. Next base: position 71,084,253 of record NC_086452.1, read on the forward strand.
GACCATCTTGGTCTGATTTCTCACACATTACCTTGCCGACCTGATTGATCGGTTTCAAATCAACCTGAACCTGGGTTGATCGCCCCTTACCTGAACAAGTGGCCCCCCATCTCTGCAGGCGTTGCTTTCACTACCTCTGACTTCCAATCAGGGTCTCCGGCAACCCTCACAGAAAACCAAAATGTCCGGGGTAAGGCTGCGGTGGGGTTTTTGCCTCGAGGTCCGCCCACTTAACTCCGCCCACGTTGGCCAGTACTGCAATTACTGTTCCCAGAGCTGCTGTACCCAACCTAGGGCCCCTATGAACCTTTATTTTCTGGGGCGTGTTGGACCTACCAGTCCCCAGCAAGTATCGGTTGTTGGATAGTTCCCGAGTGACCAGCGAACCTCCCTTAAAATAAAAAAAATTACACAAATCACGTAAGAGTGTACAAATAGCGTTTATGACCCCTTTCGTACGCAAATGGTACTGGTCAGGTTACTAACTAATGCACACAATTACGTGCGGTACAATCGTTCTGCACATAAGCAACTAATCTTATGTGCGGAGCGACCAGTGGAATCGAAAATTACGGCTGCGAATTCCTTCAGCCAGAGCTTTAATGGCCTATATGGGTTCCGCACCAACCCTTCCTGGTGTTGTGCTCTATTCTCTATAGCGGACTTCTTAGTCTGCTGTACCTAGACCTCCTGGTCTGTTCCGGACCTCCTGGTCTGTGCTACAGTAGACCTCCTGGTCTGCTATACTCTAATGCTCAAATTTATGTTTAACAAGGGATGCCTCCCAAGGCACCATGCACGTCACTTACATGTATGTACCTCACGAGAACTCGACTTCTTGTGGTTCAACCCAAAAATTGTAAAAACTTATATATACAAACACTCACCACATGTACACTTTACTTTTATTTTCTGCGCAGAAATCCTTTCATTCGGTATTAGCCTAACCCAGAAGAATTGCAACAGAGAAAGTCTTTTTTTTTTCTTTTAACTTTAAACTTTTGGATTTGAGATAGATCTGTGTTATTATCGCGTTATTTCCTTATCACCTACTAGAACTATCGTGCGGTTTGTATCATGTGGGCGTATCCGTACGCTCCGTTGCGTAATACACGCTCCGTGCGTCGACCCTTGCTGCGTACGCCCTGCCCTTGTAAGGACACGTGTACACAGACCAAGTACGTCCACAGTCACACACTACACGTTTATCAATGTGAATGATTTTTTAACAGTAATCATTCACTATACACCACCCAAATCTCCCTTGTATTCTTAGGCGAGACTGTGTGCGTGCCTTTTACAATTATATCCTTTTATATTACTTTTTATCTTTTAACTATTAATAACAACAAATGTCTCAGCGCTTTACCAATGGTATGTGGCAATCAGGAGAATGAGATGTGAAAATACACAAATGAACATGCAATTCTAAATTTAATCTAATAACATACATTGATGTAAGCACACGCATATAGATATTACATATATGTACTAATCATTATTACTTATGTGAGACCTTATTTAGTGCTTCTAATTTGCATATGAATGTGCAATTTCTTTCACTGCTGGGAGAGAGAAAAAAAACAACAACAATCCAGTCACACAGGTTCATTTGCATTTCAATGGCCATCCTACAAGTAGCAGAGTTAAAACAGGTTCTTGAAGAGAGACAGTGACCAAAAGAAAAACTACTTTGTTTTATTTGTGTATTTCTTAAATCAAATATTTAATGTATTATTATTATTTTTTATTAAACTCTATCTGAACCACTTATGATTGACTATGATATGGACTAAACGAATGCATAAAAAAAAAACTCATTAAATGATGATTTCTTTTTGACAATGGATGGCTGATTATTTCCTGAGTCAACTGAAAATCAGCCGCTTAGGGGAAAAAAATAAAAAAAATTGACCTTCCCAAAATGGCCGCTGCTCCTCCCCCTTCCACATCCATGAGGGCCACACAAAATGGTGGACAGACCATGCTGCTTCTTGTCACAAAGAAAGTCATCATTCAAACTCCTAAAGTTATTCTAGGCCTGAGTTTAAAAAAAAAAAAAACTATATCAAGGCTATGCAGCAACTTTTAAATGTACTTTTAAACCTACTTAAACAGATAAACCATCCAATCTGCGTGTGTAGTTGGCACCAAATAGAAATAAAAACCAGATTTACAAAGACAATAACGTACTGTTCCTACCTTCCAGTTCCCGAATTCCCTCAGCACTCCTTACCAAGTGAAGCAGACGCTTATCTGGTCAGCACTACGAGGAATATTACCTTCCCGCCTTTTGCTGATCGATAATGTCTGCTAAAGTTACCTAGTGCAGATATGTGAAGACCGGAGGAGCCCTCAATTGACAAAGCCTATATGTTTATCCTATTTAAAACACTTTAAAAGGTTAAGAGACACAGTACGCAATTGGCGCAAAAGGTACCGCAAGGGTACGCCCTTAGTGTAGCAGACGCTGTGCACAGTGTGTGAGCACAGGCGTCGCAGACACTTACAGAATTAAACTTTAATAACTATACCTTATACAATGTACTTATACTGTAAACCTTGTGCAGTGATAAGGTGTAAATGCAACACAGTGTAATCTTGTTAGTCTAAAAGCTGTATGAGCGTAGGTGACGCTCAGAGAACCTCTTAGCAATATAATAAACACTCAAATACCGGTCTAAGGGTCTAACGCCTTTTACGGAAATGAATGAACGTTCAATTGCAAAAGAATAATACAATACAAGTTATACACTACCAAGATAACATAAAATACCTAACTGGATAACTACACATAAAATACAATACAGATACAATTACATTTAAGGGGGGAAGGAGAGAGAGAGAATGGCTTATAACATTAAATAAGAGACAATATGGTTGCAGAGAATTTACACATGTGAGAAACAATCGCTGCGCAGTTAGTCAATGCTGAGACCCTTTGTGGAGAGAAAAATTGAGCTCACCCAGGCTGGCTGTCCCTATATACACAACACCCAGCAACAACACAATGGTCCCTACAATACCACATGGGACAGAAGCTAGACTCCATTTTGGGAAAAACTCCCATGATTCCAAAGTCTGTAACATATGATTTAAAAGGGAATGCTAGCAGCCATTTTAGATTTTCAAGTTCAAACACATGACACTCTCTGCTACACCACAATCACATAGCAGAAGACACAAGACTCCACTATATTCCAAAATGTCCAAGCTTCAATATAATGCATATGTTCTGATTTTACAATTCCAAACCATCTAAATCACCTTTCACGATTTCAAGCCAACACAGTATCTCAATAACCAGGTACCCTCAAGTAACAGCCTGCTATTGCTACAAGCACATGACTACAGTAACAAAAGGAAGTATGTTTTGACTTCTAACCTTCAGCAAGATGTATCATGTAAAACTACTATAATCTGTTATAAATCACCATCCATAAATGTATACCAGAGATGCTATGCTACAGATTGTCTACTGTTCCAATTCATTACAGATTTCATAGAGTATCAACACAAACACCCAACAATCACACAACTGCACAAGCATCATTAACCTTAAGCCATTTGTATCTCCAAACTAACTATTCTATGCCAATCATTTCACAACTACTTTACCACAAACACATATTTAAACTATTCTATGCCATTAAGCCATGAGTATACAATACTTAGCCTTTCGCTTGGAGCCTGGTGATAAGCAAGCCATGCTTCTGGATGCTTGCTTGGTTCTGAGTGAGTCAGTGAGCCCTGTGATTTCCAGTGGATATATCATACCTGCATTCCAGCTGTGGGGGTGTGTCAACCACAGGAAGTGTGTGTCTTTCACAGCATGTGGGCTAGCTGTATCAGTGAGCAGAGCTGACCATGTGATCTTGGTTATGCACTTGTTTCAAATTCCTGTCTTGTGGGAAGCTATTGTTTGGCGAATACTGTCTCACTGTCCACTTTCAGTTGAGACAATGACATCCCAGCAATCATTCTTCTGGAGATAAATCCAGCCCCATTCGTAAACACAGGTGTTGGCCCTCCTCATTGAATCTCAAAGCTTAGTGTAATTAAAGGCTATTGTATTCCGTCTGCGGGACAGAAACTGACTATTCTTAGGTGTAATTTATTTGGAATACAATTAATCTTCAATTGCTATTCCTGTGCTTAACTATGCATAAGAACATGTGAAGCCCTTTTAACATGCAAAGGGGAATCTCTAAGGTCTAAGAGCCATCTTGAGACCCACTGATACCTGTTGAACTCAGGGGAATATTAACTTATAAAATACATTATTTTGATTAAATATGCAGCGTGCACACGCATGAAGTGCATATATGGCAACGTGCAGCGTGATATTTTTCTGACTTTGACAAGACGCAGAGAGATTGACAGTCCGTTTGCTTTTATGGAAGGTACCAGGGGTTGGCTAGTAAAATGCAGGCCTGTGGTAAGCGAGATTTTACATTAATGATGTCAACAATTTAAACATGTTAACATCATCAATGTCAACTTTCTGCTGTTGACGTTGTCAGTGTGTAGATGCTGAACGTCAACATCATAGCTGCATACTGGGACAGCAGTTTAGCGCTCAATGGACCTAGGTGGTCATTCCGAGTTGATCGCTCGCTAGCAGTTTTTTGCAGCCGTGCAAACGCTATGCCGCCGCCCACTGGGAGTGTATTTTAGCTTAGCAGAAGTGCGAACAAAAGGATCGCAGAGCGGCGGCAATTTTTTTTGTGCAGTTTTAGAATAGCTTCAGACCTACTCAGCGTTTGCGATCACTTCAGACTATTCAGTTCCTGTTTTGTCGTCACGAACACGCCCTGCGTTCGCCCAGCCACGCCTGCGTTTTTCCTGGCACGCCTGCGTTTTTTCAAACACTCCCTGAAAACGGTCAGTTGACACCCAGAAACACCCACTTCATGTCAATCACTCTGCGGCCAGCAGTGCGAATGAAATGCTTCGCTAGACCTTGTGTGAAACTACATCGTTCGTTGCAATAGTACGACGCGCGTGCGCATTGTGCCACACACGCATGCGCAGAAGTGCCATTTTTTTGCCTGATCGCTGCACAGCGAACGAATGCAGCTAGCGATCAACTCAGAATGACCCCCCCTAATTCAGAGTTGATCGCAGCAGCAAATTTGTTAGCAGATGGGCAAAATCATGTGCACTGCAGGGGGAGCAGATATAACATATGCAGAGAGAGTTAGATTTGGGTGGGGTGTGTTCAAACTGAAATCTAAATTGCAGTGTAAAAATAAAGCAGCCAGTATTTACCCTGTACAGAAACAATATACCCCACCCAAATCTCCCTGCACATGTTATATCCCCCCCCCCCCCCCGCAATGCACATGGGCCCTCATTCCGAGTTGTTCGCTCGCAAGCTGCTTTTAGCAGCTTTGCACACGCTAAGTCGCCGCCTACTGGGAGTGAATCTTAGCTTATCAAAATTGCGAACGAAAGATTTGCAATATTGCGAAAAGACTTCTCTGTGCAGTTTCTGAGTAGCTCGAGACTTACTCTGCCAGTGCGATCAGTTCAGTGCTTGTCATTCCTGGTTTGACGTCACAAACACACCCAGCGTTCGGCCAGACACTCCTCCGTTTCTCCAGCCACTCCCGCGTTTTTCCCAGAAACGGTAGCGTTTTTTCAAACACTCCCATGAAACGGTCAGTTTCCGCCCAGAAACACCCACTTCCTGTCAATCACATTACAATCACCAGAACGAAGAAAAAACCTCGTAATGCCGTGAGTAAAATTCCTAACTGCATAGCAAATTTACTTGGCGCAGTCGCAGTGCGAACATTGTGCATGCGCAATAAGCGGAAACTCGCTGCGATGCGAAGAAAATTACAGAGCGAACAACTCGGAATGAGGGCCATGGTTTTGCCCAACTGCTGACAAATTTGCTGCTGTGATCAACTTTGAATTACCCCAAATGACCAGTATATTATACACCTGAAAGTGACTAATATATACTGCAACTCCAAATGAAATCTATAATAAAGCCACAAATGTCCTAATGACCAGCATTTGAGTAGTTTCGGGAAATAATTATCACAATCCACATCTCAGATGCAGATGTGATAAAATCACCCCAATCCTCAATGCGATAATTGATTACATCGCAGGGATGTATCAAATATCGCATGCAGGGACAGGGCTTGCGAGAAAGCTCTGCCCCTTAAGGTGGGTACACACTGGCCGATATATCGTCCGTTCTATTGAGCGGCCGATATATCGTGGGTCCGTCAGGCAGTGTGTATGGGCGATATGTCTGTGAACTCCGTCATTCACAGACATATCGCGTCGGCCCCGCAGCACAGCCGACGGCCAATATATCTACCGATATATTGGCGCATCGCTGTGTGTGTACAGGCGACCAGCCGGCCGCCCGTACACATGCTGCGGCGACCAGCGGTGATTGACAGCTGAACTGGGCAGGCGTGTGTACACACCCGCCCAGTTCATGACGTCAGTCCCCGACGGATCGGGCAGTGTGTATGCACAGCACACTGCCCGATCCGTCCATAGATATATTTGCAGATCCATTGATCGGCAGATATATCTATCAGTGTGTACCCACCCTTAGAATGCCCTCTGCAGCATTATCAGGGGACTTTTCACAAAAAAAATTCTAATCATGTTGACATTTCAGCAGTGTCAACATGATGCATATTGACATTATCACCATGTCGGCATTCTCATGCTGCCATTATAAATGTAATCACGATAAATGTCGACAAAATATACTACACCCACACAAACAAGTCCCGTATATATCAACTGCAAGTTACCACCTGTGACCCTCATATGTATATGTCATGCCCAGTGGGAGCGGAGATGATGGCTCCCACCCCAGCAATGGAGACGGGGCAGACCAAAAAGAAGAAAACCCTGGATCTGAAGGATATGAAGTGAGTGAAAATTATTAATTTATATTTATATCATTGTTTGACCTTTACAGAATGTAACAATAATCAAAGCTTCTGAAACTGCGTGACAGTGACAGGAAACCAGATATACATTGGGTGGCCCTCTAACATTCGAAGGGATGCAAAGCAGGTAGGCACCAGGACTGGAGAGGCGCTCTCCCTGCTCTGCATCCCCGCTGAGTGAAGTGCTTTGAAAACAGTCCCCGGTCCCTCAAACAGCACATGGGCGCGTGCATTTGCTCACCCAGTTAGGCTGAGAGCCTCAGACTGTAGAGTCGGGAAGCGCTGCTGCGCCCTAACAAGTTACATAGAGTAAGTCTCCCCCTCTCCTTCCAGAGTTTACAGCCGCAGCACTGCCAGCTATCAAGCAAGGAGGGGTTGGGAACAGAGCCAGTTAATTCCCAGGTGGGTAGTACTGCTGTTTTAAAGCCACACCCCTTTCTGTGAGGAGGCAGAGCTTAGCAGGCAGCGATCGTGTGGGGATGCACCACACCCAAAGGTGAAAGACTCACCAGCGTTACTCCCCTGCTCCCCGGCCTGAGTCCTCTCCTCCTATGGGTGTGTGTCACTGTCACTGGGCTATGAGAGTCTCATACCCAAGAAGAACAGCAGCCTGAGCCAGCACGTAAGACACCCGCGGCCAGCCAGTGAGGAGCAGCTCAGAATGAAGACAGGAGAAGTAGAGAGCAGTAAGTAACAAGAGAAAGGGGGGGGGGGGGGAGTGTTGATTCTCTGCTATTTGCGGATGAGGACTGTACTACATATTTGAGCATTAAGGCTGTAATATAATTTGTATACGGTCACATATTAGATCATTTATTGTAGTATGGGGGCTTCAGGGTCGGATTATAGGCTGGTGAAAGGGGTGCTTGTTGTCAAGGGGCCCCCACACATTGAGTGCCCCCACACTGCTTCAAACATTGCCCCAACTGGGGCGCTCTACTCATGCTGTGCCGACCGATTGCAGGCAGCCGCAGGGGCAGCTAAGGTATATTGGCTCAGTATCGTCTGGCACAGGTGGCGGCAGGGAGAGCAGTCACTTATACGTGCTGGGGAGCAGCTGCAGAGCACAGTCTCTGTGCTACCCAGCGTCTACTCCTCACTCTGTGTGCAGGAAGTGGAGGAGTTTCGTTTAGTAACTCCGGTGTAATCGCTTCTCTGTGGCTGCTGTGTGTGTGTTGCCATGGTGGCGACTCCTGTCCCAGTATCAGTCTCACGGTGAGTTTTCCTGTGCCTGGCATCTTCTAATAGTGATAGCTCAGCCTCCCTGCCTGCATCTGGCACCGTGATCTTACCGTAGCCGCACATTATCCCTTCATGTAGAAATGGGAGAGAAGGCGCAAATTTATAGTTTACAGGGAGGCACCGAACACCCCAACACTGGCCCTGTTCAGGAGGGCTGAATATTGCCCTTAAATAAACTAAAATCAATCAAATCAAAGAAAGAGATACCTTTAGGATGTAAGCTCTCACGAGCAGGGCCCTCTTCCCTCATGTGCTTATGCTTTTCTTACTTAGACCATCTTTGGCGGCACCAAATCCCGCGGTTTTCTGCCACAATGATACTTATTTCAGTGTTATCTGCTGCTGTAGCTGTGTTTATTTACCCTGTGCTTGTCCTGTATTGTCTTCAACTGTAAGTGACTGTTTTCCTGTTTTGATAAATCATTTATGTAATATGTAATTGGGCGCTGCAGATCCCTTGTGGTTCCATATAAATAAAGGATAATATTAATAATAATAATAATAATAATAATAATAATAACAACAATAATAATAATAATAATAGTAGTAATAATAATAGCAATAATAATAATAATAATAATAATAATAATCTGTAATATTGCATAGCTGTTGTTAACATCAATAAGAAAATGAAAAAGGCAGGAAGGAGTTGGGGGCTGCAGGTAAAGGCTGGGGGGGCTTGGGGCGGCTACTGATAAAGGCTGGGGGCCGCCTGTAGTCCACCACTGGTATTATATGACATGTCTCAGCACAGTGGGTATATTTGCAGAGTTCACAAACCTCAGCTATGAGCATGAGTCAGACTGAGTCTTCTTTAGAATTGAATCCCTCATCGCAACCTCTCGCCCTCTTTAAATTTAATTGTACTGTCATGCTCATTTCACCACCTCACACTGCAATTAAGCCATGGGCGCAGCTGCTCTCTGAAATGACAGCCTCTCCTATGGAATTTACATTTCATTAAGATATTTTTCATGTTCAGAGTGCCGGTCACAGTACGCGGGTTACAATAGCTCAGTTCACACCACTGCTCGGCCAAAGTCATTATTTGACACCACTTTAATAGGATCATTGAGTGAAGTGAAATTGGAGTCTCTGACCCCCACCGTTTAATGGCTGTGCTGTTATGTGTGATCACCTACGGGCGCTGCTCACCGGACTGTTGCATAGATACCTTTATTCCGCTCTCTTGCCTCCTCTGCCAACTGCCAGAACAAAATCAAATACTTTTTAAAAATACGTTGAGCAAACTGGATTCATTTATAATTCTTTAAAACTCAGCCACTTTCCCTTTATATTTTAGTTGTTTAACAGTGAATCCCGAATGCTGAATTACTTGTTTTTGTCCAGATTTCCCTCCAGGTTGCTGAATAGCTAGAACAGGCACCATGACGGATACAATAAAGTGTAAGCTTCTTTTCTTCCTTCTTACAGATTGTTCTGCAGTTCTGCAATGTTAAATTTTTTGCTCAGAGTTGATATTACAGAAAAGTCAAAGGTACTGTATATATTGTGTGGTCTATTTATTATGCATCGATAAGCCAACAATCTGGGGGAAAAAACTTCTGTTTTCTCCAGAGAAAATCCATTGCTGCATTTCATTCAACTTAAGAAAGGGTTAAAGCCAGAGAATCAGAGATTTCTATTGACTTACTGTAAATCAGTGGTTCCCATTTTTTTTTATCATGGCACCCTATAGTATCAGAATTTTTCTCACAGCACCACTAAGCCAAAAGTTTCTTATTTAGAAATTCAAGAAAAAATATTAAATCAAGTAAATTGTGTTTATATGTCATCCTTAGGTTCAGTTATGTGGTAAGGGACAGGATATGCTGTTTGTCCACATATTTTATAATTGAAAGCCACCAGCACTGGTTTTGCCTATTACATTGACCAAAATCATTTTATTTGGTTCTGGATCACCAATACAAGGCATCTCTGCAAGTGCCCCGAGGCCCCCCAGACCAATATGGGGTTGCAACCTTAGGATGATGCTAACTATACTCGGCGATGTGGGCTAGTGAAGCCAGGGAGGCTTTGCTTGATTCCTGAAAGTTCAGGTTACTATGCACATGTTATCACATTAACCTCTCACTGTCGATGTTAGGCTCAATGCATAGAAAAACAAATGGAAGAGGGAAGTATACGTGACATAGGACATTGAGTCTAATTAATGTTTGTAAGTGGAAAATGGGACATTTACTTGCATCCAGTAATATAAGACCTGTATGTAATGTCTAAATTTATGATGTTAATGTATTCTGTGAAACAACATGGATGCCAATCTGTTCTCTAGGTGAACTCATAGCTACACAGATATGGGAGTAGAGGACACTTGATGTATAGTGGGGAGTCAGAGGTTAGTTTATGGCTTTGATCTAAGAAGCTATAAACTATAGTTAGAAAAGACATTACAGAGAAGCTAGGCCAGGTTAAGAAAGCTGACCTCTTGAAACTTAAGAAGACAGCTGTTTAAAAAGTAATATGAAAGGAAATCTGGTTTCTCACTGCCCAGGTACACAGCATTGAGAGAGTTAAGGAAAAGGTGGGGGTCGCTGCTGTGAGGGGGTTATATCTGCCCCTCTCACCCACACTATGTTGTTCATTTCTGAGGGAAGCAGCCAGGAGCTGGGAATGCACCATATCTCTCACATTATGAACTCCCTCCACACAGAAGGCCTACTTGCTGTTCAGTAAGTTAGGTTTCTGAAATTATCCCCCATTTTGTTTTATTTGAAATTGTATCCTAATTGGTGTGTACTTTTAAATATTTCTCATAGTCTTTGTAACTCTTTTTTTTGTAACTAAAAGCTCTGAAGATATTCTTGAAATTAAACATCTAATTTCTAGTTTTGGTCTGTGTTCTTATGCCCAAGGCCTCATGGTCAATGCTATTATTTTGTGACGTATTAATAATTGTGTGTGTAGGCTGAAGCAAAGACGGCCTTGCGTTTAGTCGATAAAATCGTCTTGCTGGTGGCAGTGTCATGTTTAAAGTAATCCAGTAGTCACAGACGTCGATTCCCGGATTGGCGTATTTGGAGAATCGGCCGGTGGTCGTGACAAAGTGGCTGGCAGCGGTGGGATTGACAATAGTTTTCTTTATAAGAACTTAAGTGAATTTGGGAATAATTCCTTGAGGGGAGAACCCACTTCGCCAGAACTCTGAGCTTTATAATCATTTTAAAAGTCACACAGTGAAAGGCAATTTCTGTTCCCCTCCCCTTCTCTTTTTTCTTTTCTATATGTTTATGTGGCAAAAAGTGAGGTCCAAGATGTCCGAGTATAAGCAAATGAGGAAGGATGTCCTTGTGGAGCTGTGTGAGGACAGAGGGATTGCCAGCACCAACAAGACCAAGGATCAGCTGGTCCAAGCACTCCAAGAAGCCAACCAGAGGCAGGGTGTGGAAAGGGATCAGACTGAGACAAATGCTGTTGGGGGAAATCCTCTGCCCTTGGATATTACAACAGATACTGGTACCTTTGCTAGGCGGATGTCGGATCCCTCTACTAGTTCCAGTGATGATATTGCCTTGGAACCAATGTTTGCAAACTGCCCTCAAATATAAGAGGGATACAGATGATGTGTCATCTCTACAGCTGATACAGCAGTACCATGAAGCTGCAGAGTGCAAAGCTGAACAAGAGGCTGCAGAGCGCAAAGCCGAACAAGAGGCTTAGGCTGCAGAGCGCAAAGCCTAACTTGAGTACCAGCTGGAGCTGGTGTGGCTCAGAGGCCAGAGTGCTGTTCCTGACCCGGGTAGGAAAAAGCCCCGGCATGATTCATTTCCAGTGTTGGAGAAAGATGGTGACCTGGATACTTTCTTCAGGAGTTTTGAACAAACTTGTAGGCAATTTGCACTAGACTCCAGTCAATGGGCAAGCTATTTAACCCCTGGGCTGAGGGGAAAAGCCTTGGGAGCGTTTGCAGACCTTCCCCAGGAGCTGGATGGTGATTATGCTGCAATTAATAAAGCCTTGTTAAAGCGTTTCAACATCACCCCTGAGGCTTACCGACAGAAGTTCAGAGACTCAAAGTGCAATCCCTCTGATACCTATGCAGGATTGTTAGCGCAATTGTCAACCCTGTTGCATCAATGGGTTGAGGGCTTGCAAGTGAAGGACTATGATAAACTGAAAGTTCTCATACTCCAGGAGCAGTTCATCACACTCTGTCCAGCTGAGGTCAAAGAGTGGATCCTGGATCGGAACCCCAAGTCATCTGAAGAGGCTGCCACCCTGGCAGACCAATACACCAGCAACAGGGCTTCTGTGGCAAAGAAGAGTTGGGGAGCGCCAGGGCAAGATGGGTAGAGAGGACAGAGACCTGCAGGATCACCCCCACAGTCTTCTCCAACTAAACCAGCAGCCGCTGCATCTGTTGGGAGGGGTGGGGGAAAAACCTGTTTTGGCCACTGGCCGCAAGTGTTTTAATTGTGGTGAAGTGGGACACATCAGTTTTAATTGCCACGAAAAGAAGAAATCTCCTTTGGGGGAGGGGGGGGGGGCAGCCGTGAAACCTGTGCCCGCCGTCCTGTGTGTAGGAGGACCCCAAGAGAGCCCATGCAACAGTTTACAAACAGTCCAGGTAGAAAAAAAGGTGGTGCTTGGGCTATAAGATTTGTGTGCAGATCTGACTCTCATATGTTCAGCGCTGGTGGGCCCGGAGAGCATTATCCCGGGAAAGACTATTGCTGTACAGGGAGTGGGAGGGATCAACCCTGAAGTTCCTATGGCCCAAGTTTATCTTGACTTGAGGTTTGGAAGAGGTATCCGGGATGTTGGGGTGCTGGACAATCTACAATCTGGGGAGTGATATTGGAAAAATGCACACTGCCTATGTAAATGAAAGTGATGTTGGTATTGATACAGTGTTACTAGCTAACCCTTCTCTTCCTCAGTTGACTCCTGTTGATCCGCAGAACATTAATGCAAATGTACAGTATGTGATGTTAAGACTGTTGTAGACTTGTGTGTACCAGAACCTAACACTTTGCACTTTCACAGGGCGAATCCAGTCAGGCGGAAGTGTGTCACAATGCATGTCCTAATGTAGTGTTGTGCTAGCAGTCCTGAAAAGGAAAGCAGCAGCCCAGTAAAGCTGTGATTTAACCCTTGCAATTGGGTAGGGTGGCTCACAAGCAGGAGCTCTCCCTCCACCCCCTCTCTCCCTGTAGAAGTTGCAAGCTCAGGCACTGTCCTGGGGGAGGGAGCCAATGAGGAAACCCTGGGAAATTAATCTTATCAGGGTCAGGTATTGTTTGGCATGCTATAGGCACTGATGTATGTGATATGTTTGATTTGTCTATGATGAACCATGACCCTGTGAAGCTGCAAAGGTGCTCAGCCAGAGCCATGTAAAAAGTGTGAGGTTGTGTTTAATCAGGATGAGATACCTGTGGATAAGATAATCCCCATTTACAAGTGCCAGTGGGTTATATGAACAAAAGGTTTGGAAAGGAGTGTGATGCAAGTCATGCCATGCAAACCTCCCTCTGCCCTGGCAGTGAGCAGCCAGGTAGGGGTGGGGCCCTTCAGAGAGAGCCACAGTCAGATGCTGTATAATCTCTGAGGGGGAGGGCCTATCAACCTTTACCTGAGGCTGAGCCAGGACAGGAATATGTTACACTCTTTAATAATGTCTACATAGAGAGAGGTGTCACAGAGGTACCAACAATCGTGGTTACTGAGGGACTGCGGGCAGCGGCCCAAGCTGTTAGGAAAGCCTGGTACGGTTAGTCCTGGATCAGAATCTTCCCTTGATTATTTGGAGATCACGGGTGTAAAAATAGGGACAGAGGGGCCTAGTCCCCAAGTTATAATGTCTGATCATATGCTGAACACGTTATGTCCCCAATATGTTCCTGATGGGGAATGTAGGACTTGTGGGATGTCAGACACTGCCGATGGTCAGATGTTGCCTTGTGCTGCAGGGGTTATCGACCATGCATCAGGTCCGGCTGTAAGGAGAGTGGCTGTGTCAGAGTCTCAGCTTGCACAGGTGAAAGCCCCACCCCTTGCACTCGCAACCCTGAAAGATGATCACAATTTAAAAAATATGGTGTCTGATGGTACTCTCTCTCCGGATGTAAGTAACAGGCGAATAGAGGTATATAGTGTTTATTCACAGAGGTTGTATATGGAGGTGAGCAACCCCAGTCTTGTAGAGATGGGGCAGAGTGACAAAGACCCTAGCTGTGACGCAGCTATAACGCATACAATAACAGCAGAGATAGCAACACAGGGAGCACAGTGTATGAAGGAGAGTGTTCCCATCACAAAACACATATTTGCCCTGACAGATGGGATGTTAACCAATGCCCACTATAGCGAGGAAGTAACTGAGGTGCAGAGAGGGCAGGTAGCGGACACACTGCATCCCTATCAGGCATCTTTCACAGGGAAACTAGAGAAATGTCAGTTTGGAATGGGAGAGGTGAAATATCCAGGGAACTGTGTAGGAGGGGCTGCCCTTCCCCCAGAATCAGACTGTGAAAAGAGGTTCATGGTACAGACTGATGCAGCTAACTACAGATTAGGCGCTGTGCTCAGTCTGGTTAATGCGCAGGGGGAAGAATATCCTGTCTTTTTCTTAAGTAAGAAAGTGCTTCCCAGGAAGTGGCCTATGCCACCATTGAAATGGAATGTGGCGATTGTTTGGGCTCTCCAAAAACTACAGCCATATTTTTATGGACGAGACTTCACAATAATTACAGACAACAATCCACTTGTTCGGTTGAACAGAGTTTCCGGAGATAATGGCAAACTCCTAAGGTGGAGTTTGGTGCTCCAACAATTCAATTGCACTATTCAGCATAGGAAGGGTGCGCAGCACGGAAATGCTGATGGGCTTTCACGGCAAAATGAGCAGGGGGACAGTGGTGCACATGTAAGACTGTGACATGTGTCACTAGTTCCCCTTATGCTTCTATTTACAGGCGGAAATGTGGCAAAATGGGACATTTACTTGCATCCAGTAATATAAGACCTGTATGTAATGTATACATTTATGATGTTAATGTATTCTGTGAAACAATATGGATGCCAGCCTGTCCTCTAAGTGAACTCATAGCTACACAGATATGGGAGTAGAGGACACTTGATGTATAGTGGGGAGTCAGAGGTTAGTTTATGGCTTTGATCTAAGAAGCTATAAACTATAGTTAGAAAAGACATTACAGAGAAGCCAGGCCAGGTTAAGAAAGCTGACCTCTTGAAACTTAAGAAGACAGCTGTTTAAAAAGTAAAATGAAAGGAAATCTGGTTTCTCACTGCCCAGGTACACAGCATTGAGAGAGTTAAGGAAAAGGTGGTGGCCGCTGCTGTGAGGGGGATATATCTGCCCCTCTCACCCACACTGTGTTGTTCATTTCTGAGGGAAGCAGCCAGGAGCTGGGGATGCACCATATCTCTTACATTGTGAAATCCCTCCACATAGAAGGCCTACCTGCTGTTGAGTAAGTTACTGTAGGTTTCTGAAATTATCCTCCATTTTGTTTTATTTGAAATTGGATCCTAATTGGTGCGTTCTTTTAAATATTTCTCATAATCTTTGTAACTCTTTTTTTTTGTAACTAAAAGGTCTTAAGATATTCTTGAAATTAAACATCTAATTTCTAGTTTTGGTCTGTGTTCTTATGTCCAAGGCCTCATGGTCCATGCTATTATTTTGTGACGTATTAATAATTGTGTGTGTAGGCCGAAGCGAAGACGGCCTTGCGTTTAGTCAATAAAATCGTCTTGCTGGTGGCAGTGTCGTGTTTAAAGTAATCTAGTAGTCACGGACGGCGATTCTCGGATTGGCGTATCTGGAGAATCGGCCGGTGGTCGTGACAGTAAGTAAAGCAAATTATAAAGCAACTGGGCAAAACTATGGTGCACTGCAGCTGGGGGAGATGTAACATGTCCAGAGAGAGTTAGATTTGGGTGGGTTGTATTGTTTCAGTGCATGGTAAATAATGGTTACTTTATTTTTACACTGCAATTTAGATTTGAGTTTTAACACACCCCACCCAAATCTAACTCTCTCTGCACATGTTACATCTGCCCCACCTGCAGTGCACATGGTTTTGCCTAATTTCTTGCTTTTTTACCTTACTTACAAACTTGAATCATTCCCATGGCTCATTCAAGTCAGTGCCAATAATAGTTCTTCCTCTACATGTTGTGTGTAGGACATAGTGGTCCTGATTCTGAGTTGGTTGCAGCGGCTTCGGTGTGTGCATCTTTTGCTGGTTGCACATCTGCAACTTTATTCTATTACGGCTACAAGCCCTTCCCCAATGTACATCATTGCGTATGAATGTGCAAGGACTGAGACTCCCACTTTGAGCATCTCCAGACACTGTAATCATGCTTGGACCGTCTTCAGACGCCACCATCGGTTGCACCATCAAAACTTGCACTAATCCTCTGTTAGGTGCAGATTCTCTATCTGTGTGTGGCCTCCAAAGAGTCTTGAGCCAGTAAATGTCTGTGCCTGCAAACACTTCAGCGACATTCCCATAACACGCCCATAAGACAGCAGACCATCTCCGTGCACCCGAATCTGAACCCGGGTCGTCCTAAAAGGTAGCAGAGAGCCGGATCACCGTCAGTTGGAGATGATGTCATCTCCAAGTGCCGGCACAGGGACAACCTGTCAATAACCTGTGTCCAGCCTGCAGTGTAAACATGGTTTCAAGCAGCTGTGACACGGCTTGAAACAGTGTTCAGTGACCCAGGTTGGACCCAGGTGTTTTAATAAAAGGAATATTACTTGCCTATGTCATGTGATGTATTATGTTTTATTCTCTCCTAGGGGTGTTGACATATATCTTTACTAATACCATAATGCTGCATATGCCAACATTGGTGGACGTTACCATCGAAAATTGCAGCAAGCCTGTGGTAGGGCCAGTTTCCCCATTTGACCATGGCCTCCTCTGCCTGCAGCTGTGCATTGGTGAAGGCAGCCGCTTACATTGACACCCCCACAACACTCCCATAATACACCCACTGAGGAGACCATTTTTGTGTGCACTACGAGAACATGGCATTGCGTGTGGATTGCGTGCGACTCAGGATCATGCCGAGTGGGTTCATACAAATATAGCCTTTATATAAATGCCTTTGCAGCAGCTGTGCGAAAATATGAAAATATTGCAACCGCCTGGATTTACATTCAGACTCCAACTAGAAGCTTTTAAGATCCTACACTTGATTGCAAAGACACAACCATCAGAAGCACAATGGTCGATAATCGACCTGGTTATGCCCATGGCCGCATAGATTGGCATACAAACTAAAACAACAGCGTCTTGCTGACTGCATTTAGTAGCCACCGCCCACAAACCAAGCCTGCCTGTCAATCACTTTGAGAATAAATCCTTACTGCGACATTACAACACCATCATGGCACAAGTGCAATGTGATCTATGCACAAGCACAGTGCGAGCTATACACATGCGCAGTGCAATCTATACACATTCACAGTGTGATCTATTTGCATGCACAGTGTGATCTATGGGGGTCATTCCGAGTTGTTCGCTCGTTGCCGATTTCGCTATGCTGCGATTTGTTAAATGCGCATGCGCATGGTATGCAGCGCGCATCCGCTTAGTTATTTAACACAAAACTTAGTAGATTTGCTGTTCGTGCAACGCTTTTTAATCGCTCTGCTGATCGGTGAGTGAATGACAGGAAGTGGGTGTTTCTGGGCGGCAACTCAGCGTTTTCACAGCGTTTGCAAAAAAACGCAGGCGTGCCAGGGAAAAACGCAGGAGTGGCTGGAGAAATGGGGGAGTGGCTGGCCGAACGTAGGGCGTGTTTGTGACGTCAAACCAGGATCTAAACGGACGGAGCTGATCGCAGTCTAGGAGTAGATCTGGAGCTACTCAGAAACTGCTAAGAATTATTTAATAGCAATTCTGCTAATCTTTCGTTCGCAATTCTGCTAAGCTAATATACACTCCCAGAGGGCGGCGGCCTAGCGTTTGCAATGCTGCTAAAAGCAGCTAGCGAGCGAACAACTCGGAATGACCCACAGTGTGAGCTACTGTATACACATGTGCAGTGTGAGCTATACACATGCACTGTGCGTGCTATACACATTCACAGTGCAAGCTATACACATTCACAGTGCAAGCTATACACATGCGTAATATGAGCTATACACATGCACAGTGCGATCTATACACATTCACAGTGTGAGCTATACACATGTGCAGTGAGAGCTATACAGATGCACAGTGCAAGCTATACACATTCACAGTGTGAACTATATACAGAGCCGGCCCTAGCCAATTTGATGCCCTAGGCAAAATTTTGTCTGGTGCCCCCTAGCTCCGCCGCTAGTTTTGCATCTGTACCTGCAACGCTCAAATAGTGGGGCCCACCGGGGGGTTACCCTGTGGGCCAGTTCAACTCTGCACAATGCCACACAGTAATGACCATAATACATATAATTCCACACAGTAAAGGAACCTTACACATATGCCCCACATTAGTAATGCCCATAATACACATAATGCCACACAGTAATGCACCTTACACATATGCCCCACATTAGTAATGCCCATAATACACATATACTGCCACAGATACTGCCACACTTGCTGGTTATACAAAAAGATCAGTATCAAACATGTAGAAACTGTCCATTCTCTTCACTATTCAGTGTGTTTGCTGGTGTCTGTTACTCCCGTTAACTGCATGCACTTTACTTTATACTGTGGGAGCTAAATGCTCTGCCCTCCAGTCTGATGTGTCCGAAAGTCACGCTGCACTGATGTTTCATATAGAAATAGCACAACGCAACTTACTGACCACGTTACAGTGCTAGATGGCAGGGGAATTTTACGGTATGGACTGACTAGGAAATAAAGTGTGGGGAGAACACTGCCCATGTTATATCCCTGCAGACACCTGGGGTTTGCACAGGGATATATACATGCACGGGTTCACTACGATATGCCGACCAGCATACCGGCGCCGTGAGCCCGACCGCCGGCTTACCGACAGTGTGGAGAGCGCAAATGAGCCCCTTGCGGGCTCGCTGCGCTCGCCACGCTACAGGCACGGTGGCGCGCTACACACTATTTTATTCTCCCTCCAGGGGGGTCGTGGACCCCCACAAGGGAGAATAAGTGTCGGTATGCCGGCTGTCGGGATCCCAGCGCCGGTATACCGTGCGCCGGGATCCCGTCAGTCGGCATACAGCAGACCACCCACATGCACAGTGCAAGCTAAACACATGCGCAGTGCGAGCTAAACACATGCACAGTGGGAGCTATACACATTCACAGTCTATACACAGTCTATACACATTCACAGTGCAGTCTATACACATTCACAGTGCGAGCTATACACATGCACAATTTGAGCTATACACATGCGCAGTTTGAGCTATACACATTCGCAGTGCGAGCCATACACATTCACAGTACGAGCTATACACATGCACAGTGCGTGCTATACACATGCACAGTGCGTGCTATACACATTCACAGTGTGAGCTATACACATGTGCAGTGTGAGCTATACACATGCACAGTGCAATCTATACACATTCACAGTGTGAGCTATGCACATGCACAGTGCAAGCTATATACATGCACAGTGCGAGCTATAGACATGCACAGTCTATACACAGTCTATACACATTCACAGTGCAGTCAATACATATGCACAGTTTGAGCTATACACATGCACAGTTTGAGCTATACACATGGCAAGTACGAGCTATACACATGCGCAGTGCGAGCTATACACATTCACAGTGCGAGCTATACACATGCGCAGTGTGAGTTATACACATGCGCAGTGCGAGCTATACACATGCGCAATGCGAGCTATATACATTCACAGTGCGAGCTATACACATGCTATCCACTCCGTAAAGCATTGGCAATATGTCCATCTCTGAATAAGGCCTATAGATAGATATTATGCAGCTGTCCATATATACAAACAGAATAAACCATGGGCCTAATTCAGAGTGAAAAAAACGCACATCTATGATCACAGTCTGAGGCATGCGGTGCGACGCCCTAGCACCTGGAGAGTAGCTCCCTGCCTACGCAGCCTAGCTGCGGACGCAGGCGGCTACCCGCCATGTTTTGGGTCACAGCAGCTGTGTATGATGTCACGCAGCCGCTGCGGCCCACCCCAGCAATGGTACGGACACGCCTGCGTTGTCCGTACCGTGACCCTCCAACACCGCTGGCATGCCTGCGACCACCTTGCGACTGCTTCTGCCTGTCAATCAGGCAGAGGTGATTGCACCAGTGAGATGTTTTCGCACACCACACAGGGCTTCATCCTGCGATAGCTGCCGTGGCAGTGACCAGGTCTGAATTAGGCCCCATATTCCTACACAGCTAGATGAGTGTTGCCCGTATAAATAATGATAGGGGCATAAACTTGAGGAACATTTCAGACATTGCTCAGTGTAACCTAAGGGAGAATCGGCTCTCAGGCCGGGCAGTTGGTCACTTCATTGGGGGGAATTCAAATGTTTGAAAAGTCGGTTGGGTGTCTGTTGTTTCCTGTCCATTAGATAGGAAAAAACAGACACCCAACTGACTTTTCAAACAATTGAATTCCACCCATTGTGTCTGATAGTGGCAGTGGTCATTAATATACACAGTATCTTCCCTTGGATGTTCAGACACAACAGCCAAAGACACCACTTAAGTTTCCTCTGAACGTTACTGGATTCAACAATGATACTTAAAAGAGCAAACACAGTATTGATTCATGTGCATTTATCATTATGCTTATTAATTCAGTGTCATTACTCTAGTGTTGAACTGAATAACACACATCTCGTTATAATGCTCATCGCCCTTTAATAACGTTTAGGACATTAAGGCTAGAAATATCCTCAATGCTGAGATTTTCTCTTTATCCATCTTGTCCCGACCTGTTTGGCAGCCATCGCCAGCTTACACCTTCAGGATGTGTGACAAATATATTCAGCAAATTAAAGCTGCAGAATATTTATGTGACACCTCTTTGTGGGTTTTCACAGGGGAAGGAGTATATTCTCTGGTGATGGAACAGTCATTTCACACGATGGATGGAAGTTTGCCCCTGTACTGTTAAATATCTTCTTTAGTGCAAAGTCAAAGGTTCCCTATCATGCCCCCATCAAGTCATCACCGCCTCCCCACCTTGCCATCATTCCCTCCATCACATCCCTATCATGACCTCCTATCTTCTCCACATCATACCACCATCACACATCATCATGCCATCTTTAGCCTTCACCTATTATGCACCTTCCATCATGCCATAAAACCCCCATCATCCCATCATGACCCTACCCCTATCATGCACCCTCATCTTGCTCATCTCCCATCATGCCTTCCATTAATCCATCACAACCATAATGCCTACTATCTTGTCCCCCTTCATACTATCACTCCTTATCATTCCATCATCACCCACACTCTATCATTTCTCCTTCCATCTTGTCATCACTGTCATGTTATTATGACCCTTCCAGTATCATAACCTCCCCATATTGCCATCATGAACCTTTCACATTGTGCTCCCCCCCAATAATGCCATAATGCCCCCATCAAGCCACCACACCCCCATTATGCCCTCATCTCCCTATTTTGCCATCATGACCCTCCCCCTATAATACCCCCTCCATACCATCAACCGCCCATTATTCCGTGTTCCCTTGCCCTGTGATGACTCCCAGTCATGCCATCATGACATTCCCAATATCAGACCATCACCTCATCATGCGCCATTATCATCCCTATGACCTACCATGCCATCCCCACCCATTCTTGCTCCTCCACTTGGTATGTGAGCACTGAGTCTACAACATGTATACAGTGGTGCAATTAGAAAAAAGTGGGTGTGGCCACATGCCACATGGAGCGTGGCCATTGAAAATGGGGCGTGATACACATATGCCCCAATAGTGCAGTGCCAGATACACATATGCCCCCAATAGAACCTGATACAAATATGCCCCCACAGTGCCTGATACAAATATGCCCCCACAGTGCCAGATGTGCCCGCACAGTACCAGATACACATATGCCCCAACAGTGCCAGATATGCCTGCACAGTGCCAGATACACATATGCCCCACGGGGCCAGATATGCCCCCCCGCAGTGCCAGATATGCCCGCACAGTGCCAGATACACATATGCCAGATATGCCCCCACAGTGCCAGATACATATATGCCCCCATGGTGCCAGATATGACCACACGTTGCTAGATATGACCCCACAGTATCAGATACACATGCCCCCATGGTGCCAGATACACATATGCCCCCACGGAGCCAGATATGCCCCCATAGTTCCAGATATGCCCCCACATTGCCAAATATACATGCCCCCATGGTGCCAGATACACATATGCCCCCACGGTGCGAGATACACATATGCCCCCATGGTGCCAGATATGCCCCCATAGTGCCAGATATGCCCCCAGCAGTGCAACTCACCATTGTTGTTGCTGCTGCTGCTTGGGGCTGGCTGTGCAGTGTGACTGTCTGGGAGGAGAGCGCAGCATGCACCTCTCCTGCTCCTCTCCTGCACTCAGCCCGGTCTCATCCTGCGGCAGCGACGTCCTGTATCTCAAATCAGAGCTCGCGGTCCAGCAGTAATGGCTCCTGATTGGCTGCCGGTCTGCGAGCTCTGATTGGCTCACAAACTGGCGTTTGAGTGTAATACACGCCGCAATTGGAGGAGGCGAGACCGCCGGTCACCAGACTGACTGGGCAGGCAGGAGAGGGGCAGGAGAGGAGAGACGCATGCTGCGGTCTCCTTTCTCCGACACGGTGTCTGCAAGGTGGCGGCCCGGCGGTACTGTGCACCGGCTGGAAATTTCTTAACGGTACGCAGTGCCACCCCGTACCGCCATACTTGCAGCACTACATGTATATGAGGGGAGGAGGGGCGGGGGGATTTTTCACATGAAGGGTGAAGCTCCACTCCATCAATAAATCCAGGCTTTCAAAAGAGTTTGGTCTGTTTTTTTATTGTGAAAACTTTCTATATTTATACAAACGTATTCATTAAATTGCTCCTCTGTGGTTATTTACGCTATACTGTTTAACGCAATACATCAAGTACCAACCATATATTTATATATTTATATTTATTATGTATATAATTAAATGAATTAACACTGTGCATATCTGGTACGCTGTATACTGTAATTTTTGAAACCTGCATAGTAATAGTGTAACCTGTTACATGATAGATGGCCCAGAGATACAGTATGACGGGCATATTGGGAGATCCTGTCTATGGGCCGCCTACAGAAATAGTATGTTAGACTTTATCTTCATCGTCATTTTTAAGACAGAGTTTCCAGGCTAACGCTAATTCTATCCGGCAGCTTTCATGCATAGTAAGTAACCAGCACACCGAGCAAGAGGCAGACAGCTCATTTCAGGGGGATAAATAGTTTGTTCTGTCTTCTCAGCTGAAACATCTCCAAATGCTGCCTGCATCAACAATTCCCAAAAGCCTGTGAAAAAGAATCAAATCTCCCATTTTGTTGGAATCCACCTGTTTACTGAGTGAATAATTCAGTGGGTTCTCTAAGCTTGATAAATGAACGCTGCAAGAAAGTTCTGTGTACTGAGAGCTAGATTTATAAATCTCAATAATAAAACTTGTAAGCTGCGTCTATTACGCACGCTGATAAATGGGGGATTTATACTGAAATCTCTTTACCTTTATTAGATGGACTTTGTAGGATCGCTGGGGACATTTTATGTGACAGAACTGTAGGAAGTCATTGCCACACCACAGAGTTCACTGCTGGAACTTCGGTAATGTAATGTATGTGTTCCACCAGTGGCTTGTATACAGATGCATTATATTGGCCTAATTCAGGTTTGATCGCCAATCGCGATCCAACCGGAATTTTTACGATCGTCACACATGCGCATGCGGGGGGCCACAGAAAATGTGATCGCCTCTGCCTGTCAATCAGGCAGAGGCGGTCGCGGGGGAGGGAGGGCGTGCAATGCTCCTTTCCAGGGAGGAAATAGAGCGTTGCAGGAGCGGTGCGGCGCAAAAGGGGGCTTGTTGGGGGCATGATCACGGCAGCTGCGTGATGTCACACGCAGCCGCCACGATCGATAACATGGCGGCGGGACTCCTGCGGATGTAGCTAAGCTGCGCCGGCAGGAGCTTTCCTCTTTTTCTGTTTACAAGCAGAAATTGCGATATGATCGCAATTTCTGCTTGTTGAAGGGGGAGAGGCGGCAGTCAAAATGCTGGGCAGCCTTATCCAGCGATGGGCAGCCCCCAGCATGCTAGGAAAAGGATAGCAAATTCTAATATTAGCAGAATTTGCTATCCTTACTGAATTAGGCCCTATATACACATCTCAGACTTTCTGTAGTTTAGACAAATGTGCCGCTAAAAGAGGGACAAAGATTACTGAGCTCCATCTCTAGACTGAACATCAATCAGCAGTTGTAGATCATAAGGCCCATACACACAGTGAGATTCAGGCTATGCCCGATTCTCACTATGCGACAGGAACTAGGTCGGCACATAGTCAGTATCGCAAGCACATAATGAGTGTGCCTGCGATACTGACTAATGTGCGATTTTGGCTAAGTGTCACTTTTGACTATCTTTTCTACGAGATAGTCAAAATTGACTTGCCTGCACAGTCATTCTAGGCTTGCGATGTCGACCGCGCATCGAATCGGGTTTGCAAGGTGACTTTCACCTTGCGATCTGCACTAACTTTTCTTACGATTTTGACTATATAGTCAAAATCGTAAGAAAATATCTCACCGTGTGTACACACCATTAGACCTGACTAAGGCACCGATTCAGACCTGGACGCAGCTGTGCAGTTGCCCGCAGCGGCCGTATCCATGTGGTCTGCGCAAGCGCACCGGCCGCTGTGTGCGACCTTACACATTGGCTACGCATCCCTGAAGCATGAGGCCGCAATGTGATTGACAGGTGACGGCATTGCAGGGGCGGAGTTACGGCGTTGTGGGGGTGGCGCAGGGAAAAACGGGGGTGGGTCGACACCAATTTTGGGGCGGCTCTGTGATGTCACATGCATCCGCTCAAAAAAATATTTCCCGCTGATCATCAACCTTAGATCCAATGCCTCCACAATATAATTGTGGACGCATTGGGAGCGGCCTCACACGTGCTGGGCGGCCTTGCCCTGTGCTGGGGGTCCCCAGCATGTGCAGAGATTGATGCAGATCTGACTGCGTATGCAGCAATCTGCGTTCATCTCTGAATAAACCCCTAAGGACATAACTGATCTACATAGTGTCGAAGTCAAAAAAATATTACATAAAGAGAACATACAAACTACACACATATAAGTAGCTATACTTGCAAATACGAGCAGCGAGCACAGCAATATATGGTAACACACGCATTTACACGGACATGCCACAGAGATGGATTAAACACTTATTTCATGCAGTACATAATTGTGGTGGTATCAAGCGCCAGACATCATGATGATTTAGAATTGTATATAATGAAGTAATGTCATGTATGTGTATTATTTGAACGAAACCAGATAGACCGGTCATGTTTACTATTGAAGCAACCAGATTGATGTGTAGATTCATTTGATGCTTGTTGTGAAGTTGTGGGACATTGCAGCGGATAATTATGATTACATGTATAAAAGCTAAAATCACTTTTATTAGAACAATACACAGACCAAACAGGTAGTGGACAGGAAACTCATGCCAGCCCTTTGAACGTCCCCAAGGCTGAACCTGTTCAGCATATACAAAGAAACTAGTGACTCATCATGAATGAGAGAGAATCCCCTCCCCCAAACTAGATAACACATTGCTGATCACACAGGAAGGCTGTAAGGTCTGAGACGATGATGGACTTGCTGGCAGATCAGTTCCTGTATTTATTTACTGAGAGAGAGAGAGACATAAGATGCATTGGAGGGAATGGTAATTGTATCGCTGGCCTGTAACTGAAACTGTATGTAATGGCATGTAACTGTATGTAACTTTATGTATTAACTACTTACTGTGTGAGTTGTAATCATGTAACTATAGGTGTACTGTACTTTGTAATATATATTGAATCCATATCCTTTTAATAACAAATATATACATCAATGAGCTTTGGAACTCAGATAATGTGTGGGTGTATTGTTTTCTCTTATGGGATGCAGTGTTTTGCGATGTATAGCGCACATTCATGGGATATGGTAATAAGAGATGCAGGCATTAACAATATATATTAGAGCGGGCATTTTAAATATTTGTGAGAAATCAATTTGGCATTCTTAGATGGGGGCTCGTCCGGGATATCACCTTCTTAATGATGCACTGTACATTATAAACGCGACGCTGTGGTCGATCAGCTTGTGATGGACGCATCCTAAAAGCTGAGAAAATCATATCCGTGTGTATTGTTGTGTTATTAGTAAGAAGCTGATATGAAATTCAAGGGACAATGCATTTCTCATAATATTTAAGATGCTAAAATGTATTTTTATTGTTGTAAAACAAGGTTCAAATAAGTCATATTGTGTTTGATTCAGATTGGATTGTTTATCTGTTTAAGTAGGTTTAAAAGTATATTTAAAAATTGCTGCATAGCCTTGATATAGTTTTTTTTAAACTCAGGCCTAAAATAACTTCTGGTGCTTGTATGGTGTGTGATTTCTTTGTGACAAAGGAAGCCGCATGGTCTGTCCTCCATTTTGGACTAACCACATGGCCTGTCCACCATTTTGTGTAACCCTCATGGAGTTACAACCCTCATGAGTTACCAATGCATTTATTTAACCCATGCCATAGTCAATTACAAATAGTTTCAGCTGGGCCTAGTGATAGTTAATAGATGAATACTTAGTGTAAGAATTACACACAGATATAAAAAAGTTTTTTTTCCTTTTACCTCTAGGATTTAGTTAACTCTGCTTGCTAGTTTAGGATAGCCATATAAATGTTAATTAACCTGTCCCACTACCCTCTTGAACAGGCATATGAACCTCTGATATGCAAATTAGAAACACTGAATGGGTAAGGTGTCTCATAGGAGACCAGTGAATGGTATATTATATATAATATTATTATAATTATGTGTGTGTTTATATCAGTGTATGTTCTGCAAGATAGCTATCCAATCTGAATCATATCATTTAAATTATTGATTATTGCTAGATTCATTATAGATCTGTGTGAAATAGGATACATTTGTTGCTATATAGTTAAAACTGAAATAACAGTATTTTAAGGAAGTAAGCGTAAAGACACAAACGCAGGTCTGCATAAAAGTTTATACAGAACAAGTTGTGTCTAGTGGGCAATAGTAATTAGTATTGTTCACATTTATACTTAGAGCTGTGTGATTTGTTTTATTGCGGACGCAGGGTTTTGCACACGTGTTTCGGACAAAGTAAAGGACTGAGCACGCAGCGTAAGAGACACGCACGGTCGCGTGTTTGCGCAAAGTGCGTAAGAATGCGGGCGCTGAGTACAAATTATACAATAGTGTCGTTTAGTTCAAAGGTGGGATAGTATACATTTAATACAATAGCACATAACTATCAGATTTCAAAAGCAGGTTACTCTAAATTTAGTTTTAAAAACTGTATTGCCTCTGGGGTAAAGCTGCCTATCTGAATGAATCCAAATTTTCTGTACAGAAAAACAAAGTGTATTTGAGTGAGCGAACGTAGGAGTGAGTGGATATTTGAACCCCGGGAAATCGGGATCCCGTCGTGTGGTACATCAAGTAAGAGGAGGCTTGGTGGCATGAAGTGGCTGACTCACGTTAGATTAAGGTTTAATACGCAAATCGTGAAGTGATTTGCAAAGGAGCGTGATAGTGCATAAGTATTGCGAAGTATTGAAGTAAAAAGGTTTTTGTAATTCGCTCCGGGCTGAGGGTCACAGTTTGTACATTGACCCGTGGTTGTACGGCAGATAGGTAACAAGTACCTATACGCTGTGCGATTAGACCGCGCGTTTGTGGGTGCGATATATGCAGCGCAACTTGATACCCCTTTTACGAGCTTTTGCGTAGAATCGCGGTATCAGTGGTGCTGTGTAGAGCATACGCAAGCGTGATTTGTGTATAAGTGTATAGGGAGTTTTCGCTGGTCTCTCTCAGGAAAATCTCCAGCGGTGTATATTCACTGGAATAGGTAAGTCGCTCCTAAACACTTCCAGTGAATAGAAACCAGATAGGGGCCTTACTGGGTTCGCGGTGGTCACTATTGGAGTGAGTCGTGGTACTCGGTGGAGAAGGAGTGGGTGAAAGCGCTCTAAGAACTTTCACCGTCTATTCGTATTGTGCATTGGGGATTGCGTAAAAAGGAAAAAGTCCGCGATGGGATCCAATTGCACAAGCGGTGGACGTTTTGTAGCCAGGGTCCAGGTTAAGGTGCCGCGGCCCATGGGGTCAGCGAGGTTTATTATGTGTGGTAAATATGGATCACACACGGAAGACTTTTTGTCTGAATTGGTACGTATGACTGACAAAGATAGGGTACCATTCCGTAGGGTGAGCAGCTTTGAACCAGAGGTATTGCAGAACTTAAGGATAAGAATATGTCTGATAAAATCCCGAAAACAAAGGGTCAGACATACAAATTGTTTAAACCTGTGACAGCAAGAGGGGTTGGTGAGTTTGAACCTAAGGTATTGCAGGTGGTATGTTTAACCAAAGTCATATAAGACAAGAATGGAAATATAAGAACTGATTGAACTTGTAGCAACAATAAATAAGTAGGAAGAAAAAAAGAGAATGCAAGTACACCGCCTTATGTAGATGTGGAAGCAGTTACGGCCAGCATACAAACTATAGAAAATAATAAAAATATGAAAAATATGACTGTAACATATATATGTACTAATGAATGTTGAAGTTTTATTTAGGAGGAGAAGGTGACCTGATCGTTTTCAGCCATTTCTCATGCACCCAGAGGAGTATCCAACCAGTAAAAAAAGAGCAGTAGCCTGTGAGGGTAGTGGCTGAGACCAGTGGAACAGGTAAGTATGGTATCATTCGTGTACATATATAGTAAAAACCCCCCCCCCCAAAAAAAAAAAAACCTCAAGAGTAACGTCAGAAATGGAGAAAAAACCTGTCCGCACATTAGTATTTGCCAGTAGGAAAGCGCACAGAGACAAGGTAACCCCAGGGTATTTCTTTCAGTTACCATATAAGAAGTATTCATTCCTAGTAATGCCCCTAGTCAAGATGAGCTCGGAAATGTTTGTTGGACCATGTACAGACCCTTAATACGGGATGAGAAGGATTGAATGAAATACTTTGCATGACCTAGAAGCTTGTTAAACTTTTTTTTTTTTGTCTCTTGCAGAAATAGAAAACTCTCCATCTGGATAAGATCACTGGTTAACACTAATTCGGCAAATGGGAGATGGCTGTGCAAATGGACGGGCTCAATAAGGCATTGAGTGTCAAGGTGCAGACTTCTTTGCAAAATTGGAAAGGTCACAGTAGCTAATCTTAGATAGTGTGCTATTGAACATCACAAGAATAGTGTTAGGCGCAGAGAACAACAGGTGGAGAGGTTGAGGATGGTAAGTATACTGGCACATACAGGAAAGACCCATCAGTCCAAACCCCAGATCCCTAATGGTCAATAATATGTTACACTTGTAGGAAGGAGGGGCATTTTGACAGAGATTGTAGGAGTAGTAGGACACATAGTCAATATAGATCCCCTAGACAGAAAACACAAGCCACATTATTAAACACATAGACGGGACCAAGGGACATATAGTAAGGAATCATAAGCCATATAGAAAACACTGATTCGGCTAATGGGAAGAACAAAATAAATGCAACATTACCCTTTGACAAAACTTGAAGACTAATGTCGCATTCTACTGTTTTAGATGCATGTCCATCACAGGTAGAGGACATTATCTCACAGATACCGGGTTCCCTATGAACTTAGGATGGACAGGACACTGGATTGATGGCTGGGATAGTCCCAGTAGAGATAAGACACACAGAATTTTTTTTTTAGGGGTATAGACCAAGTAGAGAATCACTTCCCCGTAGTGCCCAATCCAGTTGTCAAATTTTTATAAAATCTTCTTCACCTCTACAAAATCATCTGTCACCAACCTCTATTCTTTTTCTCTACAGTTTTCTCTTCATCTTTTGCGTTCACACAGGGTGGTACAATACATGGACCCAAGTACAGTTCAAACTCCACATGCCTAGGTCCTTCAGAGTTCTGCCCAAATCCAGTATATCTCAACAGCACTATGACACCAGTATTACTGCAGTGTGCCTTGTCATGCGCAAAGGGTGGAGAATGGGAATACTGGTGAAGGGAAATTTTGTATAGACACTGATATGCCTGTTGGTGAATGACAAACCTGACATTTTCTTTTTAATTTTCGTCTTCCCTTCTCTCCTCTAGAGATGTTTCTTTTTTTCTTTTTTTTTTTGAGTTATGCTCATGGTACTCTACATTGCAAACACACGATAGAAAATTAAAATGAAAAAAATTTGTGTTCCCTGCAGGAAGAGGCAGTCTGGAGGACAAAGGGGTATGGCCAGGAGTCCTTAGGACTGTGGGCAGGTGGACACGGTAAGCCAGTAGCCCCCAGAGCATACCTTCCAAGTCTAGCTGAGGTGGCACACGGTCTGACTCATCTAGGCAAAGAGGGTAGGTGCAGGCTGATGAGAGCCTACTGGTGTGCGCCAGGATTCTATTCTCATGCAGGTAAGAGAGCAATGACCTGTCTTACTTGCTTGAGGAAGAATATTGGTAAAGCAATACCAACAGCCATCCCATATCCCTCCTGCAGACTGATCTTTTCAGGAAATACAAATCGACTTCGTACAGTTAACACCCTTTAGGAATTATTGTTATGTATTGGTGTGCACTGATGTTTTCTCAAACTGGGTAGAGACATTTCCTGCCGCCACGGATGCTGCTGTGTTTACCGCAAAGAAAAATTGCGCAGAAATTTGTGCGTAGATAATGGTACCCCTAGAAGTAGGAGCAAAGCCTGAAATTTTACTATTGTGATCATAGATACTGCCACTAGTATTATGTAGCTTCGGAACCACTCCCAGATCTTCACTCGACGAATCACCCTCTTCGAAATTTGTTTTTGTTTTGGTATTTGTGTCTTTTTTTTGGGTTGTTTTTGGAAGACAACCTCATGTCATGATTGATCCGCACAATGATCAGAGATACACCAATGAGGTGACAGTACAGTACCTTGTTGAGATGAGCCAGCATTTGAGAACTTGACAAAAGAACTTGAAACTGTTGATTGCTGGTATGCCAAATGCTAACTGTCTTGATTGTGAACCAAGAGACTGTGTGATTGTTCTTACGCTCAGGTTGCCTAATAGACAGGTGGGAAGGACCATACCAAGATTTATTGACAGCACTAAAGGTCGCCGAAAGAGAGACTTGGGTCCACTCGTCCCACTGCAAGAAGGTCGCTGACCCGGAGAGAACTCGTGACAAAGTAGTTTATTGCTCACATTCATCGAGTTTGTGAACTGTGTGTTCCAAGTGAACTGTGTGTTCAAAGAGCAAGGCAAAGAGAACCTCGTATCACCAGAGACTCTGTTCCGTGAAGACTGAGAGGCGGCACTGTTGAACACTACCTGAGCATACTAAAGGATTGCAGAAAGACCAGTCATTGTAATTGATTTGTTATGAACAAGAGTTGTTTTGTTCTATTTCTCTTTTCTCTCTTTCCCGCTGACAAACATTTTCTTTCAGGATAATCTATTTTTGCGAGGTTTTTTTATGAGGAGTCGAGTGTGGGACTGGAACAGGTTCTGTAGGAAGGAGTGA
Source organism: Pseudophryne corroboree (assembly GCF_028390025.1). Taxonomy (NCBI): domain Eukaryota; kingdom Metazoa; phylum Chordata; class Amphibia; order Anura; family Myobatrachidae; genus Pseudophryne; species Pseudophryne corroboree. The sequence continues at coordinate 71,116,225 of NC_086452.1, forward strand.
TCTCCTTATAGGATCCCAGGATTAGCCGATCAGTTTGTTAAAATCAGAGAATAATCAAAGGTCTAGTAGTTATGGAGTTCAGAGGTAATCAGGAACAATCAGACAATGGCTATTCACACATTGCAGATAAAGAGCTCATTAATATATGTGGAAGAAAGGTTTATGAGTGGCTCTCACTGAACTCCGAAGGTTTATGTTATTTAAGAAGGACACTACTTATAACCCTTGTTCAATGATTAAACAGACCTAGCATACGTTCCAGAAATGGAAACAATGTTCAGAAAATGATAGGAATATGTAGATCATGAAAATTTTATATGTCACTGTCACGATTTGTTTGTGTCTTCTTCATCTACCCAGCAGAACCTCAATCGAATCCAAACATCAGTGTACACAGACGTAGGTACATGTATGTGTGAAATGTTCGTTGCAAATCAGACATTATAGGCCAAAGCACTGTCCCAGCCTTCTCTATAGGTTGAATGTTGTCCCACATCCAACCAGTGGTCCCGTGACCGCCGAGTGCATATAGAGGATGTCTCGTCCTCCTCCCTGTCATCCCCAAATATAGTCAAGTGTCTGATTTGCGAAATGCATACATACTTGTGTCTAGGTCACCGATTATTGTATGAAATATTTCTTCTTATGTTAATAATTGATGGCAGTTATTGTTTGCTGCCAAAGGGTGGACTGTCGAAGTCCAAAAAAAATGCCATAAAGAGAACATACAAACTACACACACATAAGTTGCTATACTTGCAAATACGCACAGCGAGCACAGCAATATATGGTAACACGCATTTACACGGACATGCCACAGAGATGGATTCAACACTTATTTCATGCAGTACATAATTGTGGTGGTATCAAGCGCCAGACATCATGATGATTTAGAATTGTATATAATGAAGTAATGTAATGTTTGTGCATTATTTGAACGAAACCAGATAGACCGGTCATGTTTACTATTGAAGCAACCAGATTGATGTGTAGATTCATTTGATGCTTGTTGTGAAGTTGTGGGACATTGCAGCGGATAATTATGATTACATGTATAAAAGCTAAAATCACTTTTATTAGAACAATACATAGACCAAACAGGTAGTGGACAGGAAACTCATGCCAGCCCTTCGGACGTCCCCAAGGCTGAACCTGTTCAGCATATACAAAGAAACTAGTGACTCATCATGAATGAGAGTCCCCTCCCCCAAACTAGATAACACATTGCTGATCACACAGGAAGGTAGTTCCTGTTTTGGTCTCAGAGTGGCTGTAAGGTCTGAGACGATGATGGACTTGCTGGCAGATCAGTTCCTGTATTTATTTACTGAGAGAGAGAGACATAAGATGCATTGGAGGGAATGGTAACTGTATCGCTGGCCTGTAACTGAAACTGTATGTAATGGCATGTAACTGTATGTAACTTTATGTATTAACTGCTTACTGTGTGAGTTGTAATCATGTAACTATAGGTATACTGTACTTTGTAATATATATTGAATCCATATCCTTTTACTAACAAATATATACATCAATGAGCTTTGGAACTCAGATAATGTGTGGGTGTATTGTTTTCTCTTATGGGATGCAGTGTTTTGCGATGTATAGCGCACATTCATGGGATATGGTAATAAGAGATGCAGGCATTTACAATATATATTAGAGCGGGCATTTTAAATATTTGTGAGAAATCAATTTGGCATTCTTAATAGATATATAGGGGCAGATGCAAGTAGCCACAGGGTTTATCAGCCCGCACCTGGTTTATTAGATCCCTGTGAGTGACTAGGATGTTTCCATGCAGCCTCAGTAGGTGCAAGGGAAAATCTACAGTAAATGAACCCTGTGGTGTTTAACACATGGGGAAACCCATAGCTCAGAATTGCATGGGGCAGCCGGGTCTGCATTACAGGGGGCGTGGCCTAATCATGGGTGGGTGGTTCAGGGGTGTGGATGCGCAATCACGTCATCATGGCCCAGCCCCCCTCTATTGAATGCCCTGATTACCAGCTTTAAATAGTGGGGTGGGACTACGATGGGGTGATTCAGAGTGAATCACATCATCGGCCTCCCTGAACCGCCCACTGTGAAAGACGGCTTCAGGGGTGAGACCGATCCGGGAGACTTGGCTACCTTTTCTGGGGTGTGGGAACGCCACCCGATTTTTGGGAGCCTCCCAGCCGATCGGGGGTGAGTAGGCAAGTGATCCACAGATTCCAGCACCTTACACCAATCTTTGCATTAGCACGGGTTTACCACAAGGGGAAAAAATGCAGATTCATTGAATAACTCCAGAGCTTTCCTTGCTCATTAACTGAACATGCCTCATACAGATCAGATAAGCACAATATCTGTAGTAAGCTAATACAGGACTGTAACTAGGTGTGTGCAGAGTGTTTCCTGCACATAGCGCTGCAAGGTAGGGGGCGCTGTTGGCAGCAATTGTCAGTTATGAATTATCTAATTACTTTCACTTGCAGCTTCCCCCCTTTTTGAAGCCCAGCATCTCCTGACTGCCCAAGTCTCCTACCCCCACCCGTTTTGACGCTAATACCTATACAGCATTCATGAACTTTTCTTGATAACTGTTTGTTGTTCAATCGCACTGTCCTTTATTACGTGTCAGGATTCTGATGTTCCCAGACAGTCGGACACTCTATTCATTGAGCTGTCTGCCCCTGCATAGAAAGCTAGAGAATTCCAAGCTGGAGAGTTATAACTATTTGAAGCTTACCTTGTACTTTGTGAAGGGGTGATCAGAGTTGCGGGGCTGGGCCAGAGCCGGCTCTAGGCATAGGCAAACTAGGCAAATGCCTAGGGCATTTGGTATGCCATGGGGCACAAGCAGCTTCTGTTGATTAAAATAATATGCACCATGCCTATATTCTGTGTGTGACTGTGGCTGTATCTGCATATGGAATGCTACATTACAGTGTACTCCTGGAAATCACTGTAACATAGCATTTCATATGCAGATACAGTCACAGTTGCACACAGAATATAAGCATGCCACATATCATTTTAATCAGCAGAAGCTGCTTGTGCATCCTAGCCACATACTAATGCAAAAAGGCGGCCTATGTTAGCAGAGCTGACAGCTGACTCACGCCAGGCATCTCCTGCTGCATGGCGTATTGAGGCAAGATGTATGAGGACACATCTGTATCCAAGCAGAGGAAAAGGTCACAGTGTTAGCGGCCATATGAGTGCTGCATGCGGGTGGGTTGGTTGTGCAGTAGTGTTCGGCATATGTGTAAGGGGCATTATGTGTGTCATGTGTATAAATGTATTAATAATGTGTGGCAAGTGTGTAAGGGGCAGTATGTGTGTCATTATATGTATAAGTGCACTAATAATGTGTGGCATATGTGTAAGGGAGATTGGGGGTCATTCCGAGTTGATTGCTCGCTAGCTACTTTTAGCAGCCATGCAAACGCATTGTCGCCGCCCACTGGCGAGTGTATTTTCACTTTGCAGAAGTGCAAACACCTGTGCAGCAGAGCTCCTACAAAATCATTTTGTGCAAAACAAGACTAACCCTGTAGTTACTCTTCGTGTGCGTTGATTCTAACGACGGAGGGACGGCTTTTGACGTCACACACCCGCCCAGCGTTCGCCCAGCCACGCCTGCGTTTTCCCCGACACGCCTGCATTTTTCCCGACACGCCTGCATTTTTCTAAGCACTCCCTGAAAACGGTCGGTTTATAATAAGATATTACACATACAGTATTATGCAACAGAAAAGTAGGTTAGTCAGCAGTCTCCATCTTGCTCTACAAGTTAAGTAAATCATTGCCCTGAAAAATGTAGAAGGATTGAGTGTATCTCCAGCGTTATCTCCATATTTGCCCATAATGTGAAGCAATACCAAGATGGCCGACATTTGATCTTCTGTGTATGCGCTTCTCTCTTGCCACTGTGAAAGAGCGCTACAGTGAAAAACTGGATATGTTCCCCTTTGCTCAGTGACCCTGCATTACATCCCAGTGGTGTGTGTAGTATGGTAGGCTGGCGGTCGGGCTCCCGGTGACCAGCATACCGGCGCCGGGAGCCCGACCGCTGGCTTACCGACAGTGTGACGAGCACAAATGAGCCCCTTGTGGGCTCGCTGCGCTCGCCACGCTGCTGGCACGGTGGCGCGCTACGCACGCCACGCTATTTTATTCTCCCTCCAGGGGGGTCGTGGACCCCCACGAGAGAGAATAAGTGTCGGTATGCCGGCTGTCGGGATTCCGGCAACGGTATACTGTGCGCCGGGATCCCGACAGTCGGCATACTGAAGACCACCCCCCAGTGGTATCCTACTGTTATACCTGTGCCACTACACACAGACACCTGGTTAACAACTTGGGGCCTAATTCAGACCGGATCACAACAGCAAACTTTTTCTCTAATGGACAAAACCATGTGCAGTGCAGGTGGGGCAGGTGTAACATGTGCAGAGAGTGTTAGATTTGGGTGAGGTGTGTTCAAACTGAAATCTAAATTGCAGTGTAAAAATAAAGCAGCCAGTATTTACCCTGCACAGAAACAATATAACCCACCCAAATCTAACTCTCTCTGCACATATTGCATCTGCTCCACCTGCAGTGCACATGGGCCCTCATTCCGAGTTGTTCGCTCGTTATTTTCCTTCGCATCGGTGCGATTTTCCGCTAACTGCGCATGCGCAATGTTCGCACTGCGGCTGCGTCAAGTAAATTTGCTAAGAAGTTTGGTATTTTACTCACGGCATTACAAGGTTTTTTTCTTCGTTCTGGTGATCGGAGTGTGATTGACAGGAAGTGGGTGTTTCTGGGCGGAAACTGGCCATTTTATGGTTGTGTGTGAAAAAAATGCTGCCGTTTCTGGGAAAAACGCGGGAGTGGCTGGAGAAACGGGGGAGTGTCTGGGCAAACGCTGGGTGTGTTTGTGACGTCAAACCAGGAACGAAACTGACTGAACAGATCGCAGTGGCAGAGTAAGTCTCGAGCTACTCAGAAACTGCTAAGAAATGTCTATTCGCAATTTTGCGAATCTTTCGTTCGCAATTCTGCTAAGCTAAGATACACTCCCAGAGGGCAGCGGCTTAGCGTGTGCACTGCTGCGAAAAGCGGCTAGCGAGCGAACAACTCGGAATGAGGGCCATGGTTTTGCCCATTAGAGAAAGATTTTGCTTTTCTGATCAGGTCTGAAGTAGGCCCTTGGCTGTGTGCTGTATTAGGATTCCGGGCCGCTGGTGTCTACTATTTAACTTGCATTCCACAATCAATAGTAGAGATGTGCACTTGAAATTTTTCGGGTTTTGTGTTTTGGTTTTGGGTTTGGTTCCGCGGCCGTGTTTTGGGTTCGACCGCGTTTTGGCAAAACCTCACCGAATTTTTTTTGTCGGATTCGGGTGTGTTTTGGATTCGGGTGTTTTTTAGAGATGAGCGCCTGAAATTTTTCGGGTTTTGTGTTTTGGTTTTGGGTTCGGTTCCGCGGCCGTGTTTTGGGTTCGAACGCGTTTTGGCAAAACCTCACCGAATTATTTTTGTCGGATTCGGGTGTGTTTTGGATTCGGGTGTTTTTTTCCAAAAACACTAAAAAACAGCTTAAATCATAGAATTTGGGGGTCATTTTGATCCCAAAGTATTATTAACCTCAAAAACCATAATTTACACTCATTTTCAGTCTATTCTGAATACCTCACACCTCACAATATTATTTTTAGTCCTAAAATTTGCACCGAGGTCGCTGTGTGAGTAAGATAAGCGACCCTAGTGGCCGACACAAACACCGGGCCCATCTAGGAGTGGCACTGCAGTGTCACGCAGGATGTCCCTTCCAAAAAACCCTCCCCAAACAGCACATGACGCAAAGAAAAAAAGAGGCGCAATGAGGTAGCTGTGTGAGTAAGATTAGCGACCCTAGTGGCCGACACAAACACCGGGCCCATCTAGGAGTGGCACTGCAGTGTCACGCAGGATGGCCCTTCCAAAAAACCCTCCCCAAACAGCACATGACGCAAAGAAAAAAAGAGGCGCAATGAGGTAGCTGTGTGAGTAAGATTAGCGACCCTAGTGGCCGACACAAACACCGGGCCCATCTAGGAGTGGCACTGCAGTGTCACGCAGGATGGCCCTTCCAAAAAACCCTCCCCAAACAGCACATGACGCAAAGAAAAAAAGAGGCGCAATGAGGTAGCTGACTGTGTGAGTAAGATTAGCGACCCTAGTGGCCGACACAAACACCGTGCCCATCTAGGAGTGGCACTGCAGTGTCACGTAGGATGGCCCTTCCAAAAAACCCTCCCCAAACAGCACATGACGCAAAGAAAAAAAGAGGCGCAATGAGGTAGCTGTGTGAGTAAGATAAGCGACCCTAGTGGCCGACACAAACACCGGGCCCATCTAGGAGTGGCACTGCAGTGTCACGCAGGATGTCCCTTCCAAAAAACCCTCCCCAAACAGCACATGATGCAAAGAAAAAAAGAGGCGCAATGAGGTAGCTGTGTGAGTAAGATAAGCGACCCTAGTGGCCGACACAAACACCGGGCCCATCTAGGAGTGGCACTGCAGTGTCACGCAGGATGGCCCTTCCAAAAAACCCTCCCCAAACAGCACATGACGCAAAGAAAAAAAGAGGCGCAATGAGGTAGCTGTGTGAGTAAGATAAGCGACCCTAGTGGCCGACACAAACACCGGGCCCATCTAGGAGTGGCACTGCAGTGTCACGCAGGATGGCCCTTCCAAAAAACCCTCCCCAAACAGCACATGACGCAAAGAAAAAAAGAGGCGCAATGAGGTAGCTGTGTGAGTAAGATAAGCGACCCTAGTGGCCGACACAAACACCGGGCCCATCTAGGAGTGGCACTGCAGTGTCACGCAGGATGTCCCTTCCAAAAAACCCTCCCCAAACAGCACATGACGCAAAGAAAAAAAGAGGCGCAATGAGGTAGCTGTGTGAGTAAGATAAGCGACCCTTGTGGCCGACACAAACACCGGGCCCATCTAGGAGTGGCACTGCAGTGTCACGCAGGATGGCCCTTCCAAAAAACCCTCCCCAAACAGCACATGACGCAAAGAAAAAAAGAGGCGCAATGAGGTAGCTGTGTGAGTAAGATAAGCGACCCTAGTGGCCGACACAAACACCGGGCCCATCTAGGAGTGGCACTGCAGTGTCACGCAGGATGGCCCTTCCAAAAAACCCTCCCCAAACAGCACATGACGCAAAGAAAAAAAGAGGCGCAATGAGGTAGCTGTGTGACTAAGATAAGCGACCCTAGTGGCCGACACAAACACCGGGCCCATCTAGGAGTGGCACTGCAGTGTCACGCAGGATGGCGCTTCCAAAAAACCCTCCCCAAACAGCACATGACGCAAAGAAAAAAAGAGGCGCAATGAGGTAGCTGTGTGAGTAAGATAAGCGACCCTAGTGGCCGACACAAACACCGGGCCCATCTAGGAGTGGCACTGCAGTGTCACGCAGGATGGCCCTTCCAAAAAACCCTCCCCAAACAGCACATGACGCAAAGAAAAAAAGAGGCGCAATGAGGTAGCTGTGTGAGTAAGATAAGCGACCCTAGTGGCCGACACAAACACCGGGCCCATCTAGGAGTGGCACTGCAGTGTCACGCAGGATGGCCCTTCCAAAAAACCCTCCCCAAACAGCACATGACGCAAAGAAAAAAAGAGGCGCAATGAGGTAGCTGTGTGAGTAAGATAAGCGACCCTAGTGGCCGACACAAACACCGGGCCCATCTAGGAGTGGCACTGCAGTGTCACGCAGGATGGCCCTTCCAAAAAACCCTCCCCAAACAGCACATGACGCAAAGAAAAAAAGAGGCGCAATGAGGTAGCTGTGTGAGTAAGATAAGCGACCCTAGTGGCCGACACAAACACCGGGCCCATCTAGGAGTGGCACTGCAGTGTCACGCAGGATGGCCCTTCCAAAAAACCCTCCCCAAACAGCACATGACGCAAAGAAAAAAAGAGGCGCAATGAGGTAGCTGTGTGAGTAAGATAAGCGACCCTAGTGGCCGACACAAACACCGGGCCCATCTAGGAGTGGCACTGCAGTGTCACGCAGGATGGCCCTTCCAAAAAACATTCCACAAACAGCACATGACGCAAAGAAAAATTAAAGAAAAAAGAGGTGCAAGATGGAATTGTCCTTGGGCCCTCCCACCCACCCTTATGTTGTATAAACAGGACATGCACACTTTAACCAACCCATCATTTCAGTGACAGGGTCTGCCACACGACTGTGACTGAAATGACGGGTTGGTTTGGACCCCCACCAAAAAAGAAGCAATTAATCTCTCCTTGCACAAACTGGCTCTACAGAGGCAAGATGTCCACCTCATCATCATCCTCCGATATATCACCGTGTACATCCCCCTCCTCGCAGATTATCAATTCGTCCCCACTGGAATCCACCATCTCAGCTCCCTGTGTACTTTGTGGAGGCAATTGCTGCTGGTCAATGTCTCCACGCAGGAATTGATTATAATTCATTTTAATGAACATCATCTTCTCCACATTTTCTGGATGTAACCTCGTACGCCGATTGCTGACAAGGTGAGCGGCGGCACTAAACACTCTTTCGGAGTACACACTTGTGGGAGGGCAACTTAGGTAGAATAAAGCCAGTTTGTGCAAGGGCCTCCAAATTGCCTCTTTTTCCTGCCAGTATAAGTACGGACTGTGTGACGTGCCTACTTGGATGCGGTCACTCATATAATCCTCCACCATTCTTTCAATGGTGAGAGAATCATATGCAGTGACAGTAGACGACATGTCCGTAATCGTTGTCAGGTCCTTCAGTCCGGACCAGATGTCAGCATCAGCAGTCGCTCCAGACTGCCCTGCATCACCGCCAGCGGGTGGGCTCGGAATTCTGAGCCTTTTCCTCGCACCCCCAGTTGCGGGAGAATGTGAAGGAGGAGATGTTGACAGGTCGCGTTCCGCTTGACTTGACAATTTTCTCACCAGCAGGTCTTTCAACCCCAGCAGACTTGTGTCTGCCGGAAAGAGAGATCCAAGGTAGGCTTTAAATCTAGGATCGAGCACGGTGGCCAAAATGTAGTGCTCTGATTTCAACAGATTGACCACCCGTGAATCCTTGTTAAGCGAATTAAGGGCTCCATCCACAAGTCCCACATGCCTAGCGGAATCGCTCCGTGTTAGCTCCTCCTTCAATGTCTCCAGCTTCTTCTGCAAAAGCCTGATGAGGGGAATGACCTGACTCAGGCTGGCAGTGTCTGAACTGACTTCACGTGTGGCAAGTTCAAAGGGCATCAGAACCTTGCACAACGTTGAAATCATTCTCCACTGCGCTTGAGACAGGTGCATTCCACCTCCTATATCGTGCTCAATTGTATAGGCTTGAATGGCCTTTTGCTGCTCCTCCAACCTCTGAAGCATATAGAGGGTTGAATTCCACCTCGTTACCACTTCTTGCTTCAGATGATGGCAGGGCAGGTTCAGTAGTTTTTGGTGGTGCTCCAGTCTTCTGTACGTGGTGCCTGTACGCCGAAAGTGTCCCGCAATTCTTCTGGCCACCGACAGCATCTCTTGCACGCCCCTGTCGTTTTTTAAAAAATTCTGCACCACCAAATTCAAGGTATGTGCAAAACATGGGACGTGCTGGAATTTGCCCATATTTAATGCACACACAATATTGCTGGCGTTGTCCGATGCCACAAATCCACAGGAGAGTCCAATTGGGGTAAGCCATTCCGCGATGATCTTCCTCAGTTGCCGTAAGAGGTTTTCAGCTCTGTGCGTATTCTGGAAAGCGGTGATACAAAGCGTAGCCTGCCTAGGAAAGAGTTGGCGTTTGCGAGATGCTGCTACTGGTGCCGCCGCTGCTGTTCTTGCGGCGGGAGTCCATACATCTACCCAGTGGGCTGTCACAGTCATATAGTCCTGACCCTGCCCTGCTCCACTTGTCCACATGTCCGTGGTTAAGTGGACATTGGGTACAACTGCATTTTTTAGGACACTGGTGAGTCTTTTTCTGACGTCCGTGTACATTCTCGGTATCGCCTGCCTAGAGAAGTGGAACCTAGATGGTATTTGGTAACGGGGGCACACTGCCTCAATAAATTGTCTAGTTCCCTGTGAACTAACGGCGGATACCGGACGCACGTCTAACACCAACATAGTTGTCAAGGCCTCAGTTATCCGCTTTGCAGCAGGATGACTGCTGTGATATTTCATCTTCCTCGCAAAGGACTGTTGGACAGTCAATTGCTTACTGGAAGTAGTACAAGTGGGCTTACGACTTCCCCTCTGGGATGACGATCGACTCCCAGCAGCAACAACAGCAGCGCCAGCAGCAGTAGGCATTACACTCAAGGATGCATCGGAGGAATCCCAGGCAGGAGAGGACTCGTCAGAATTGCCAGTGACATGGCCTGCAGGACTATTGGCATTCCTGGGTAAGGAGGAAATTGAGGGAGTTGGTGGGGTGGTTTGCGTGAGCTTGGTTACAAGAGGAAGGGATTTACTGGTCAGTGGACTGCTTCCGCTGTCACCCAAAGTTTTTGAACTTGTCACTGACTTATTATGAATGCGCTGCAGGTGACGTATAAGGGAGGATGTTCCGAGGTGGTTAACGTCCTTACCCCTACTTATTACAGCTTGACAAAGGCAACACACGGCTTGACAAATGTTGTCCGCATTTCTGGTGAAATACTTCCACACCGAAGAGCTGATTTTTTTTGTATTTTGACCAGGCATGTCAATGGCCCTATTCCTCCCACGGACAACAGGTGTCTCCCCGGGTGCCTGACTTAAACAAACCACCTCACCATCAGAATCCTCCTGGTCAATTTCCTCCCCAGCGCCAGCAACACCCATATCCTCCTCATCCTGGTGTACTTCAACACTGACATCTTCAATCTGACTATCAGGAACTGGACTGCGGGTGCTCCTTCCAGCACTTGCAGGGGGCGTGCAAATGGTGGAAGGCGCATGCTCTTCACGTCCAGTGTTGGGAAGGTCAGGCATCGCAACCGACACAATTGGACTCTCCTTGTGGATTTGGGATTTCGAAGAACGCACAGTTCTTTGCGGTGCTTTTGCCAGCTTGAGTCTTTTCAGTTTTCTAGCGAGAGGCTGAGTGCTTCCATCCTCATGTGAAGCTGAACCACTAGCCATGAACATAGGCCAGGGCCTCAGCCGTTCCTTGCCACTCCGTGTGGTAAATGGCATATTGGCAAGTTTACGCTTCTCCGACAATTTTATTTTAGGTTTTGGAGTCCTTTTTTTACTGATATTTGGTGTTTTGGATTTGACATGCTCTGTACTATGACATTGGGCATCGGCCTTGGCAGACGACGTTGCTGGCATTTTATCGTCTCGGCCATGACTAGTGGCAGCAGCTTCAGCACGAGGTGGAAGTGGATCTTGATCTTTCCCTAATTTTGGAACCTCAACATTTTTGTTCTCCATATTTTAATAGGCACAACTAAAAGGCACCTCAGGTAAACAATGGAGATGGATGGATACTAGTATACTTATGGATGGACTGCCGAGTGCCGACACAGAGGTAGCTACAGCCGTGGACTAACGTACTGTGTCTGCTGCTAATATAGACTGGATGATTGATAATGAGATGAAATCAATATATATATGTATGTATATATAATATCACTAGTACTGCAGCCGGACAGGTAGATAATATATTTATTAGGTAATGATGACTGATGACGGACCTGCTGGACACTGTCAGCTCAGCAGCACCGCAGACTGCTACAGTAAGCTACTATACTATAGTAGTATGTACAAAGAAGAAAGAAAAAAAAAAAACCACGGGTAGGTGGTATACAATTATGGATGGACTGCCGAGTGCCGACACAGAGGTAGCTACAGCTGTGGACTAACGTACTGTGTCTGCTGCTAATATAGACTGGATGATTGATAATGAGATGAAATCAATATATATATGTATGTATATATAATATCACTAGTACTGCAGCCGGACAGGTAGATAATATATTTATTAGGTAATGATGACTGATGACGGACCTGCTGGACACTGTCAGCTCAGCAGCACCGCAGACTGCTACAGTAAGCTACTATACTCTATAGTAGTATGTACAAAGAAGAAAGAAAAAAAAAAAACCACGGGTAGGTGGTATACAATTATGGATGGACTGCCGAGTGCCGACACAGAGGTAGCTACAGCCGTGGACTAACGTACTGTGTCTGCTGCTAATATAGACTGGATGATTGATAATGAGATGAAATCAATATATATATGTATGTATATATAATATCACTAGTACTGCAGCCGGACAGGTAGATAATATATTTATTAGGTAATGATGACTGATGACGGACCTGCTGGACACTGTCAGCTCAGCAGCACCGCAGACTGCTACAGTAAGCTACTATACTCTATAGTAGTATGTACAAAGAAGAAAGAAAAAAAAAAACCACGGGTAGGTGGTATACAATTATGGATGGACTGCCGAGTGCCGACACAGAGGTAGCTACAGCCGTGGACTAACGTACTGTGTCTGCTGCTAATATAGAGTCTAGACTGGATGATAAATTATTGATAATGAGATGAAATCAATATAATATCACTAGTACTGCAGCCGGACAGGTACTATATATATTTATTATGTAATGACTGATGACGGACCTGCTGGACACTGTCAGGTCAGCACAGCACCGCAGACTGCTACAGTAAGCTACTATAGTAGTATGTATAAAGAAGAATGAAAAAAAAAAAAACCACGGGTAGGTGGTATACAATATTATATATATATATATATATATATTATATGCAATTATATATATATATATATATATATATATATATATTAAACTGGTGGTGATTGATTATTAAACTGGTGGTCACTTCAGGTCACGTTGCAACTTGCAACTAGTACTCCGAGGCCTAAGCAGACAATCACAAAATATATTATTATACTGGTGGTCAGTGTGGTCACAACAATGGCAGTGTGGCACTGACTCTGGCAGCAAAAGTGTGCACTGTACGTTATATGTACTCCTGAGTCCTGCTCTCAGACTCTAACTGCTCCCCACTGTCAGTGTCTCCCCCACAAGTCAGATAATACACTTACAGTCACACTATCTAATCTATAAATATCACTTCAGCAAGTAGTATAGTAGTATACAGTATAGTAGTACTCCTCCTAATAATGCTCCCCAAAATACTGTGTCTCTTTCTTCTCTAAACGGAGAGGACGCCAGCCACGTCCTCTCCCTATGACTCTCAATGCACGTGTGAAAATGGCGGCGACGCGCGACTCCTTATATAGAATCCGAGTCTCGCGATAGAATCCGAGCCTCGCGAGAATCCGACAGCGTGATGATGACGTTCGGGCGCGCTCGGGTTAGCCGAGCAAGGCGGGAAGATCCGAGTCGCTCGGACCCGTGTAAAAAAACATGAAGTTCGGGCGGGTTCGGATTCAGAGGAACCGAACCCGCTCATCTCTAATCAATAGTACACACATATAAGCAAAAAATGGATTTTACTCTTCCCTAGCTCTTCACAAACCTATAAAAAAGCTCCTGGTAGCTCTATAGCAGGCATGTCCAAACTGCGGCCCTCCAGCTGTTCAGAAACTACACATCCCAGCATGCCCTGACACAGCTTTAGCATTCACTGACAGCAAAACTGTGTTAGGGCATGCTGGGATATGTAGTTTCACAACAGCTGGAGGGCCGCAGTTTGGACATGCCTGCTCTATAGGATCCAGTTCAGACATAAGTTGCTTTCTGGAAGGAAGAACCCACCTCACGTGTCCCAGGGTCCACGGAAAACATCACACTGGCCTAATTCATTATTGTATGCAATGGGTGTAGATCATAGGTCGACCACTATTGGTCGACAGAAACTAGGTCGACATCTGAAATATGTCGACGCGGTTATTAGGAAAAAGGTCAACATGGAAAAAGGTTGACATGATTTTTTTCATATTTTTTGGGTGTCGTTTTGTTCATAAAATGACCGGGAACCCCAATCAGTGCACCGTGTCCCCTCACATGGCTCGCTTCGCTCGCCATGTTTCGGGCAACTGTAGTCCACGTGGATCGTAAAGTATGAAAAAGTCAAAAAAATGAAGAAGAAAAAAATAAGTGGAAAACTCATGTCGACCTTTGCCATGTCGACCTAATAACCATGTTGACCTAATGCATGTCGACCAATAGTGGTCAACCTAACGAGTGTCGACCTAAGTTCTGTCGACCTCAAGACCAGATACCGTTTGCAGTAGCGATGCTCAAGCAACTCAAATGCGCCAAGGTACCTTCGCGATGCTGCTCGCAGTGAGGATTTAAACGCAGAGTGATTGACGGGAAGGAACCATTTGGGGGAGGTAATGGGGAACAGTGGCAAAAATGCAGGCGCATTATAGTCGTTTTCAGGGGGCGTTAATCTGCCTTCAGCTGCAGTCATGTACGTAGAGAAACATGGCTCCAGTGTTGCTACTGCTGCGGCCAGTCTGTGTGACCATAGACTCACTCGGGGAATCAATGGGGGTCATTCCGAGTTGAGTTGATCGCTCGCTAGCAGTTTTTAGCAGCCGTGCAAACGCATTGTCGCTGCCCACCGGGGAGTGTATTTTTGCTTTGCAGAAGTGCGAACGCCTGTGCAGCAGAGCGCCTGCAAACACATTTAGTGCAAAACAAGACCAGCCCTGGACTTACTCTTCGTGTGCGTTGATTCTAACGTTGGGTTGACTGTTGACACCCTCCCAGCGTTCGTCCAGCCACGCCTGCGTTTTCCCTGGCACGCCTGCATTTTTCTAAGCACTCCCTGAAAATGGTCAGTTGACACCCAGAAACGCCCCCTTCCTGTCAATCTTCTTGCGGCCGCCAGTGCGAATGAAAACGTCGCTAGAACCTTTGCAAAACCACGGTTACTATGACAGGGAGGAGGGGGAGCTGGCGGGCGGCCTGGTGAGCTGTGGCCGGCTGTACACACCCCTGACAACAAGCATTACACACCCCTGGCAACTAGCATTACACACCCTTGACAACGAGCATTACACACCCCTGACAATGAGCATTATTACACACCACTGGCAGCTAGCATTACACACCCCTGACAACTAGCATTACACACCTCTGACAACGAGCATTACACACCCCTGACAACGAGCATTACACACCCCTGACAATGAACATTACACACCCCTGACAACTAGCATTACACACCACTGGCAACTAGCATTACACACCCCTGACAACGAGCATTACACATCCCTGACAACGAGCATTACACACCACTGGCAGCTAGCATTACACACCCCTGACAACGAGCATTACACACCACTGGCAGCTAGCATTACACACCACCGGCAACTAGCATTACACACCCCTGGCAATGAGCATTACCCTGGCAACGAGCATTACACACCCCTGGCAGCAAGCATGATACCCTTCCCAGAGCATGAAACCCCTGGCAACGAGCATGACACCCAGAGCATGAAACCCCTGGCAACGAGCATGACACCCAGAGCGTGAAACCCTTACCAATGAGCAGGTAATTTAAAAGTAATAAGAAGCTTTACTGTATGGCATAATGTATCACAGGCATTGCGGTATGTGGCATAATATGGTGGAATTTTTTTTCCCCCTGTGGTGGTCGAGGTCTGTTGATGCAGGATCAAAAACTGGGGTGTAAGGTAGTCTTTTCCAGCGAGGCCACGCCCATTTTAGCAAGGCTACGCCCCCTCATCTGGAGCGCGCTCGCAAATTTGTTCTTTTTATATCTATGTGGAAGGGGGGGGGGGGGGCGCATTTTTGAATGTCAATGGGGGGGGGGGGGCGCATTTTTCAAATCTCGCACTGGGAGCCAAATTGCCTAGAAACAACCCTGCTCTGTGTCGTGCCTACTGTAGATATTTTCTTATATGCATTTATTCAACGGGTTTTACCATGCCCCCATGATTTGACCATGCCAATTCCCTCACCCGCTGCACATTCCGCAGCTTGGTAAATCCGAAAGCACTGCAGCCCCCACAGAGAAACCTATGGGGGCTGCATTTGCGGACAAGAATGGAGGGACCCCTGCCGATATCAGAGATATCTGCTGCGATCACTCCATAGTACATCTGGGGGATACTTAATATATGCAGGTAACCCCCTCCCCCCCCGCCAAAAATAAAATAAAATCAAAATAGGCTCCTTTAATACCCCTTTTACACCAACCTGCATATAACACTGCTTATTGCACATGAACGCGCATAACCCGTGTTGCTGGTTGGTGTAAAAGGGCTGAGTTGGAATAATATCGGTTTGAGTCACCCGGTATTACAACTCGGGGAACTTGCAGGGTTGAACACGGGTTCAACCCGGCAAGCTGTGCTGTGTAAGCGGAAGCTCCC
The DNA here is from genome assembly GCF_028390025.1 of Pseudophryne corroboree. Classification (NCBI taxonomy): domain Eukaryota; kingdom Metazoa; phylum Chordata; class Amphibia; order Anura; family Myobatrachidae; genus Pseudophryne; species Pseudophryne corroboree. The sequence continues at coordinate 71,132,559 of NC_086452.1, forward strand.
ATTCACAGTGTATGGAAGGGCGGCGCTGGGAGATCATGTGATCTCCCAGAGCCGCCCCCGCCGCGTCACTGCAGTTGGTGACTGCAGAATGAAAGGGGCTGACGCGGGTCGCAGCCGGGTAGCACCTGTGTCAGGCTCCTGGCTGTGACCCACGTTTTAGATGTAAAAGGGGTATAAGTGTGGATGGGAGGCTGTATGTTTCTATTTTATATGCAATCTGCTATTCAGCTTCAGTTCCTGAATTTTATACCAAAAAGATAGAGGAGTAGGATTTGTGTGTTATGTTACTGTAAGGTCTTTCAGGCTCTGGTATTAGTTGATATATATTTGATATAACAGATATAATGGCGCAGAGTTTTTCTTTAGTTAATCTCAGACGTCTCAGAGAGAATCTCACTCTGGCCGGCTAATGCCTCCGCAGAAGAGGCGTTTCAATTAATCTGTGCTCAATGGGGATGTGATGTGGGCGAATCGTTCCTATACCTCTGGAATTGGGTCTTCCCTCATCCCTGGCACACCGCAGCCGCCCACTTTCATTTCTCACCAGAGATAAGCCAGCAGAGGCGGGCGGGCAGGTAATGGAACGGGAAACTCATTTACTCAATACAGCCAAGCTTGAAATCAAAGGAAGAGAATATGATCCGGCTTTTTATACTATTTCTGTTTAGTAACAAAAGTTTGAAATTCGAAATTGTCTTGTTTAACCCTCCGTTACTTTCCTCTGCCTGTGACTGTTTGCAGGTCACGGGAAATTCTTTGTGTTGTAAGGACACTCATCCAAATTTAATAAGTACAAATGTACAAATACATATAGGGGTTAATTCAGGTAGGGACGATATAGCCGCACTTTGGGCCTAATTCAGACTTGGCCGCTAATGCGCCCCCATAGCAATTTCCAATTCGTTGGCAAACTGCACATGTGCAGCGGCCGCATCACGCATTTGTGGTCATTCACAATGCGGGTGCATACCCGAAGGATGCTTCCCCAACATGATTGACAGCAGCCGGTGTTGGGGGCCGGCAACGTGAGCCGAACAGGGGTGTGCCGGGAGCATTTTTCAGGGGGGCCACTTAAAAAAATGGCAGCGGACCGCCTCACAGAGCAGCCAGGCTGCGCTGGCAGGGGTCAACCTTAATTCAATGCGTCCGCAAAAGCATACCTCCCAACTGTCCCGATTTTTGCGGGACAGTCCCATTTCTGGGGGAATGTCCCGCTGTCCCACTCACGGGCCAGTGCCCCGCAGTGGTGGGGGTCATTTGGGAGTCTCCTGTCACTCGCTGCTCTGCTGTAGAGCAGCGGTGAATAGACGCTGGGCACATGCGCACAGCATCTATTCACAGGAGACAGGGACAGGGGGCATGCCAGCAGATCACGGACCATGCCACCCCTGTGACGAAAACGGGAGGTTGTGGCAGGTGGTCACGGCATTGCAGTGAAGCCATGCCCCCTTTTAAACAGAGGTCACAACCTTTTTACCAAGGCCACGCCCCCTTTCCAAATGCCCGCTGCTGAACTGCGCAGAAGAGTCCCGCCTCCGGACTAATAAAAGTTGGGAGGTATGCAAAACTCTACAGGTCAACCACTAGAGGTCGACATGATCAAAATGTCAACATGTAAAAGGTAGACCGTACAAAAAGGTCCTCAGGTTCAAAAAGTTGACCGGTTCAAATGGTTGACATGGCAATGGTCTGCACACACATATGGTCGACACAAGTTTTTTCAATTATTTTTTCAACTTTTTCGTACTTTACCATCCACGTGGACTATGATTGGGAATAGTAACCTGAAGTGAACTATACAAGGAGTCGCATTACTTGTGCACCGGAAATTTTTCGGGTTTTGTGTTTTGGTTTTGGGTTCGGTTCCGCGGCCGTGTTTTGGGTTCGGACGCGTTTTGGCAAAACCTCACCGAAATTTTTTTGTCGGATTCGGGTGTGTTTTGGATTCGGGTGTTTTTTTTCAAAAAACCCTAAAAAACAGCTTAAATCATAGAATTTGGGGGTCATTTTGATCCCATAGTATTATTAACCTCAATTACCATAATATCCACTAATTTTCAGTCTATTCTGAACACCTCACATCTCACAATATTATTTTTAGTCCTAAAATTTGCACCAAGGTCGCTGGATGGCTAAGCTAAGCAACCCAAGTGGCCGACACAAACACCTGGCCCATCTAGGAGTGGCACTGCAGTGTCAGACAGGATGGCCCTTCAAAAAAATTGTCCCCAAACAGCACATGATGCAAAGAAAAAAAGAGGCGCAATGAGGTAACTGTGTGACTAAGCTAAGCGACCCAAGTGGCCGACACAAACACCTGGCCCATCTAGGAGTGGCACTGCAGTGTCACGCAGGATGGCCCTTCAAAAAAAATACTCCCCAAACAGCACATGATGCAAAGAAAAAAAGAGGCGCAATGAGGTAGCTGTGTGACTAAGATAAGCGACCCAAGTGGCCGACACAAACATCTGGCCCATCTAGGAGTGGCACTGCAGTGTCACGCAGGATGGCCCTTCAAAAAAATACTCCCCAAACAGCACATGACGCAAAGAAAAAAAGAGGCGCAATGAGGTAGCTGTGTGACTAAGCTAAGCGACCCTAGTGGCCGACACAAACACCTGGCCCATCTAGGAGTGGCACTGCAGTGTCAGACAGGATCGCCCTTCAAAAAAATACTCCCCAAACAGCACATGATGCAAAGAAAAAAAGAGGCGCACCAAGGTCGCTGTGTGACTAAGCTAAGCGACACAAGTGGCCGACACAAACACATGGCCCATCTAGGAGTGTCACTGCAGTGTCACGCAGGATGGCCCTTCAAAAAAATACTCCCCAAACAGCACATGATGCAAAGAAAAAAAGAGGCGCAATGAGGTAGCTGTGTGACTAAGATAAGCGACCCAAGTGGCCGACACAAACATCTGGCCCATCTAGGAGTGTCACTGCAGTGTCACGCAGGATGGCCCTTCCAAAAAAATACTCCCCAAACAGCACATGATGCAAAGAAAAAAAGAGGCGCAATGAGGTAGCTGTGTGACTAAGATAAGCGACCCAAGTGGCCGACACAAACATCTGGCCCATCTAGGAGTGGCACTGCAGTGCCACGCAGGATGGCCCTTTAAAAAAATACTCCCCAAACAGCACATGACGCAAAGAAAAAAAGAGGCGCAATGAGGTAGCTGTGTGACTAAGCTAAGCGACCCTAGTGGCCGACACAAACACCTGGCCCATCTAGGAGTGGCACTGCAGTGTCACGCAGGATGGCCCTTCCAAAAAAATACTCCACAAACAGCACATGATGCAAAGAAAAATGAAAGAAAAAAGAGGTGCAAGATGGAATTGTCCTTGGGCCCTCCCACCCACCCTTATGTTGTATAAACAGGACATGCACACTTTAACCAACCCATCATTTCAGTGACAGGGTCTGCCACACGACTGTGACTGAAATGACTGGTTGGTTTGGGCCCCCACCAAAAAAGAAGCAATCAATCTCTCCTTGCACAAACTGGCTCTACAGAGGCAAGATGTCCACCTCCTCCTCATCGTCCGATTCATCACCCCTTTCACTGTGTACATCCCCCTCCTCACAGATTATTAATTCGTCCCCACTGGAATCCACCATCTCAGGTCCCCGTGTACTTTCTGGAGGCAATTGCTGCTGGTGAATGTCTCCACGGAGGAATTGATTATAATTCATTTTAATGAACATCATCTTCTCCACATTTTCTGGAAGTAACCTCGTACGCCGATTGCTGACAAGGTGAGCGGCTGCACTAAACACTCTTTCGGAGTACACACTGGAGGGAGGGCAACTTAGGTAGAATAAAGCCAGTTTCTGCAAGGGCCTCCAAATTGCCTCTTTTTCCTGCCAGTATATGTACGGACTGTCTGACGTGCCTACTTGGATGCGGTCACTCATATTCTCTCCACCATTCTTTCAATGGTGAGAGAATCATATGCAGTGACAGTAGACGACATGTCAGTAATCGTTGGCAGGTCCTTCAGTCCGGACCAGATGTCAGCACTCGCTCCAGACTGCCCTGCATCACCGCCAGCGGGTGGGCTCGGAATTCTTAGCCTTTTCCTCGCACCCCCAGTTGCAGGAGAATGTGAAGGAGGAGCTGTTGACGGGTCACGTTCCGCTTGACTTGACAATTTTCTCACCAGCAGGTCTTTGAACCATACTTACCCACTTCTGGGCTGCTCTCTCCGGGAGAGAGCAGCCCGTCGGCTCAGCAGGGGGGGCTGGCAGTCAGGTGACGCGCAAGGGGGGGCGTGCCGGAGGCGGAACGGGGGCGGGCCAGAGGCGAAACTGGGCGTGGCTTCTGGATCGCGTCATTTAATCCACGCCCCTCGCTGTGTAATGCCGCGATTACCGGCATTATACAGCAGGGGGCGTGGTTACGATGACGCGATTCAACAAGAATCGCGTCATCGCCTGCCCGGACCGCCCACTTTACTCGTTAAGTGGGCGGCGGGCAGGGGGTGACCCTCGTAAATCGGGAGACTTGCCTGCTCTTCCGGGGGGCCGGGAGGGTCACCCGTTTTTCGGGAGCCTCCCGGCCATTCCGGGAGGGTAGGCAAGTATGCTTTGAACCCCTGCAGACTTGTGTCTGCCGGAAAGAGAGATACAACGTAGGTTTTAAATCTAGGATCGAGCACGGTGGCCAAAATGTAGTGCTCTGATTTCAACAGATTGACCACCCGTGAATCCTTGTTAAGCGAATTAAGGGCTCCATCCACAAGTCCCACATGCCGAGCGGAATCGCTCTGTTTTAGCTCCTCCTTCAATGTCTCCAGCTTCTTCTGCAAAAGCCTGATGAGGGGAATGACCTGACTCAGGCTGGCAGTGTCTGAACTGACTTCACGTGTGGCAAGTTCAAAGGGTTGCAGAACCTTGCACAACGTTGAAATCATTCTCCACTGCGCTTGAGACAGGTGCATTCCACCTCCTTTGCCTATATATCGTGGCCAGATGTATAGGCTTGAATGGCCTTTTGCTGCTCCTCCATCCTCTGAAGCATATAGAGGGTTGAATTCCACCTCGTTACCACCTCTTGCTTCAGATGATGGCAGGGCAGGTTCAGGTATTTTTGGTGGTGCTCCAGTCTTCTGTACGCGGTGCCTGAACGCTGAAAGTGGCCCGCAATTCTTCGGGCCACCGACAGCATCTCTTGCATGCCCCTGTCGTTTTTTAAATAATTCTGCACAACCAAATTCAAGGTATGTGCAAAACATGGGACGTGCTGGAATTTGCCCAGATGTAATGCACGCACAATATTGCTGGCGTTGTCCGATGTCACAAATCCCCAGGAGAGTCCAATTGGGGTAAGCCATTCTGCGATGATCTTCCTCAGTTGCCGTAAGAGGTTTTCAGCTGTGTGCGTATTCTGGAAAGCGGTGATACAAAGAGTAGCCTGCCTAGGAACGAGTTGGCGTTTGCGAGATGCTGCTACTGGTTCCGCCGCTGCTGTTCTTGCTGCGGGAGGCAATACATCTACCCAGTGGGCTGTCACAGTCATATAGTCCTGAGTCTGCCCTGCTCCACTTGTCCACATGTCCGTGGTTAAGTGGACATTGGGTACAACTGCATTTTTTAGGACACTGGTGAGTCTTTTTCTGAGGTCCGTGTACATTTTCGGTATCGCCTGCCTAGAGAAATGGAACCTAGATGGTATTTGGTACCAGGGACACAGTACCTCAATCAAGTCCATAGTTGGCTCTGAATTAACGGTGGATACCGGAACCACGTTTCTCACCGCCCAGGCTGCCAAGGCCTGAGTTATCTGCTTTGCAGCAGGATGACTGCTGTGATATTTCATCTTCCTCGCAAAAGACTGTTGGACAGTCAATTGCTTACTGGAAGTAGTACAAGTGGTCTTCCGACTTCCCCTCTGGGATGACGATCGACTCCCAGCAGCTACAACAGCAGCGCCAGCAGCAGTAGGCGTTACACTCAAGGATGCATCGGAGGAATCCCAGGCAGGAGAGGACTCGTCAGACTTGCCAGTGACATGGCCTGCAGGACTATTGGCTTTCCTGGGTAAGGAGGAAATTGACACTGAGGGAGTTGGTGGTGTGGTTTGCAGGAGCTTGGTTACAAGAGGAAGGGATTTACTGGTCAGTGGACTGCTTCCGCTGTCGCCCAAAGTTTTTGAACTTGTAACTGACTTATGATGAATGCGCTGCAGGTTTTTCTAGCGAGAGGATGAGTGCTTCCATCCTCATGTGAAGCTGAACCACTAGCCATGAACATAGGCCAGGGCCTCAGCCGTTCCTTGCCACTCCGTGTCGTAAATGGCATATTGGCAAGTTTACGCTTCTCCTCAGACGCTTTTAATTTTGATTTTTGGGTCATTTTACTGATCTTTTGTGTTTTGGATTTTACATGCTCTGTACTATGACATTGGGCATCGGCCTTGGCAGATGACGTTGATGGCATTTCATCGTCTCGGCCATGACTAGTGGCAGCAGCTTCAGCACGAGGTGGAAGTGGATCTTGATCTTTCCCTATTTTTTTAACCTCCACATTTTTGTTCTCCATATTTTAATGCGCACAACTAAAAGGCACCACAGGTATACAATGTAGATGGATGGATTGTATACTTATGGACGACGAGTGACGACACAGAGGTAGGTACAGCAGTGGCCTACCGTACTGCTATATACAGTACAATGGACCTGGTGGACACTGTCAGCAGACTGCTAAACTAGTACTACTAGTATAAAGAAAAAAAGGCACCACAGGTATACAATGTAGATGGATGGATAGTATATTTATGGACGACGAGTGACGATACAGAGGTAGGTACAGCAGTGGCCTACCATACTGCTATATACAGTATAATGGACCTGGTGGACACTGTCAGCAGACTGCATTTATAGTATAAAAAAAAAAGACACCACAGGTATACAATGTAGATGGATGGATACTTAGTATACTTATGGACGACGAGTGACGACACAGAGGTAGGTACAGCAGTGGCCTACCGTACTGCTATATACAGTATAATGGACCTGGTGGACACTGTCAGCAGACTGCGTTTATAGTATAAAAAAAAAAGACACCACAGGTATACAATGTAGATGGATGGATACTTAGTATACTTATGGACGACGAGTGACGACACAGAGGTAGGTACAGCAGTGGCCTACCGTACTGCTATATACAGTATAATGGACCCGGTGGACACTGTCAGCAGACTGCGTTTATAGTATAAAAAAAAAAGACACCACAGGTATACAATGTAGATGGATGGATACTTAGTATACTTATGGACGACGAGTGACGACACAGAGGTAGGTACAGCAGTGGCCTACCGTACTGCTATATACAGTATAATGGACCCGGTGGACACTGTCAGCAGACTGCGTTTATAGTATAAAAAAAAAAGACACCACAGGTATACAACGTAGATGGATGGATACTTAGTATACTCAGGGCCGTTTCTAGCCAATTTGGCTCCCAGTGCGAGATTAAAAAATGCGCCCCCCCATTCACATAAAAAAAAATGTGCCCCCCCCATACATATAAAAAGGAAAAGTATGCGCACGACTTCGGCGCGCTCCCGACAAGGGTGTGTGGCCTCATTAAAATGGGCGTGGCTTTGTTAAGGTGGGCGTGTCCTCATCTGATCTCATCATCACAGCCACCACAGGATAAAAAAAAAAAAGTCCTCATTTGTCATTTTACACATTACAGCAGGCACGTGTCCCCATTTTACACATTGCGGCTGGCACGTGCCCCCATTTTACACATTGCGGCAGGAAAGTTTCCCCATTTTACACAATGCGGCAGGCACGTGTCCCCATTTTACACATTGCGGCAGGCACGTGTCCCCATTTTACACATTGCGGCAGGCACGTGCCCCCATTTTACACATTGCGGCAGGCACATGTCCCCATTTTACACATTGTGGCAGGAAAGTGTCCCCATTTTACACATTGTGGCAGGAAAGTGTCCCCATTTTACACATTGCGGCTGGCACGTGTCCCCATTTTACACATTGCGGCAGGAAAGTGTCCCCATTTTACACATCACGGCAGGCACGTGTCCCCATTTTACACATTGCGGCAGGCACGTGTCCCCATTTTCCACATTGCGGCAGGCACGTGTCCCCATTTTCCACATTGCGGCAGGCACGTGCCCCCATTTTACACATTGCGGCAGGAAAGTTTCCCCATTTTACACAATGCGGCAGGCACGTGTCCCCATTTTACACATTGCGGCAGGCACGTGCCCCCATTTTACACATTGCGGCAGGCACGTGCCCCCATTTTACACATTGCGGCAGGCACATGTCCCCATTTTACACATTGTGGCAGGAAAGTGTCCCCATTTTACACATTGCGGCAGGCACGTGTCCCCATTTTACACATTGCGGCTGGCACGTGCCCCCATTTTACACATTGCGGCAGGAAAGTGTCCCCATTTTACACATTGCGGCAGGCACGTGTCGCCATTTTACACATTGCGGCAGGCACGTGTCCCCATTTTACACATTGCGGCAGGCACGTGCCCCCATTTTACATAGTACAATAGGCAAGTGTCCCCATTTTACATATTGCGGCAGGCACATGTCCCCATTTTACACATTGCGGCAGGAAAGTGTCCCCATTTTACACATTGCGGCAGGCACGTGCCCCCATTTTACACATTCCGGCAGGCACGTGTCCCCATTTTACACATTGCGGCTGGCACGTGCCTCCATTTTACATAGTACAATAGGCAAGTGTCCCCATTTTACATATTGCGGCAGGCACATGTCCCCATTTTACACATTGCGGCAGGCACATGTCCCCATTTTACACATTGTGGCAGGAAAGTGTCCCCATTTTACACATTGTGGCAGGAAAGTGTCCCCATTTTACACATTGCGGCTGGCACGTGTCCCCATTTTACACATTGCGGCAGGAAAGTGTCCCCATTTTACACATCATGGCAGGCACGTGTCCCCATTTTACACATTGCGGCAGGCACGTGTCCCCATTTTCCACATTGCGGCAGGCACGTGTCCCCATTTTCCACATTGCGGCAGGCACGTGCCCCCATTTTACACATTGCGGCAGGAAAGTTTCCCCATTTTACACAATGCGGCAGGCACGTGTCCCCATTTTACACATTGCGGCAGGCACGTGCCCCCATTTTACACATTGCGGCAGGCACGTGCCCCCATTTTACACATTGCGGCAGGCACATGTCCCCATTTTACACATTGTGGCAGGAAAGTGTCCCCATTTTACACATTGCGGCAGGCACGTGTCCCCATTTTACACATTGCGGCTGGCACGTGCCCCCATTTTACACATTGCGGCAGGAAAGTGTCCCCATTTTACACATTGCGGCAGGCACGTGTCGCCATTTTACACATTGCGGCAGGCACGTGTCCCCATTTTACACATTGCGGCAGGCACGTGCCCCCATTTTACATAGTACAATAGGCAAGTGTCCCCATTTTACATATTGCGGCAGGCACATGTCCCCATTTTACACATTGCGGCAGGAAAGTGTCCCCATTTTACACATTGCGGCAGGCACGTGCCCCCATTTTACACATTCCGGCAGGCACGTGTCCCCATTTTACACATTGCGGCTGGCACGTGTCCCCATTTTACACATTGCGGCAGGAAAGTGTCCCCATTTTACACATTGCGGCAGGAAAGTGTCCCCATTTTACACATTGTGGCAGGAAAGTGTCCCCATTTTACACATTGCGGCAGGAAAGTGTCCCCATTTTACACATTGTGGCAGGAAAGTGTCCCCATTTTACACATTGTGGCAGGAAAGTGTCCCCATTTTACACATTGTGGCAGGAAAGTGTCCCCATTTTACACATTGCGGCTGGCACGTGTCCCCATTTTACACATTGCGGCAGGAAAGTGTCCCCATTTTACACATCACGGCAGGCACGTGTCCCCATTTTACACATTGCGGCAGGCACGTGTCCCCATTTTACACATTGCGGCAGGCACGTGTCCCCATTTTACACATTGCGGCAGGCACGTGCCCCCATTTTACACATTGCGGCAGGAAAGTTTCCCCATTTTACACAATGCGGCAGGCACGTGTCCCCATTTTACACATTGCGGCAGGCACGTGCCCCCATTTTACACATTGCGGCAGGCACGTGCCCCCATTTTACACATTGCGGCAGGCACATGTCCCCATTTTACACATTGCGGCAGGCACGTGTCCCCATTTTACACATTGCGGCAGGAAAGTGTCCCCATTTTACACATTGCGGCAGGCACGTGTCGCCATTTTACACATTGCGGCAGGCACGTGTCCCCATTTTACACATTGCGGCAGGCACGTGCCCCCATTTTACATAGTACAATAGGCAAGTGTCCCCATTTTACATATTGCGGCAGGCACATGTCCCCATTTTACACATTGCGGCAGGAAAGTGTCCCCATTTTACACATTGCGGCAGGCACGTGCCCCCATTTTACACAGTACAATAGGCAAGTGTCCCCATTTTACACATTGCGGCAGGCACATGTCCCCGTTTTACACATTGCGGCAGGCACGTGTCCCCATTTTACACGGTACGGCAGGCACGTGCCCCCATTTTACACATTGCGGCAGGCACATGTCCCCATTTTACACATTGCGGCAGGCAAGTGCCCCCATTTTACACAGTACAATAGGCAAGTGTCCCCATTTTACACATTGCGGCAGGCACATGTCCCCATTTTACACATTGCGGAAGGATAGTGTCCCCATTTTACACATTGCGGCAGGCACGTGTCCCCATTTTACTCAGTACGGCAGGCACGTGGCCCCATTTTACACATTGCGGCAGGCACGTGTCCCCATTTTACACAGTACGGCAGGCATGTCCCCATTTTACACATTGCGGCAGGCACGTGTCCCCATTTTACACATTGCGGCAGGCACGTGTCCCCATTTTATACAGTACGGCAGGCACGTCCCCATTTTACACATTGCGGCAGGCACGTGTCCCCATTTTACACATTGCGGCAGGCACGTGTCCCCATTTTACACATTGCGGCAAGAAAGTGTCCCTATTTTACACAGTACGGCAGGAAAGTGTCCCTATTTTACACAGTACGGCAGGAAAGTGTCCCTAATTTACACAGTACGGCAGGAAAGTGTCCCTATTCTATGCAGTACGGCAGGCAAGTGTCAAGTGGGGGGGGAGGAAGAGAGAGGCAGGGGGGAAGAGAGATGAACTTACATGTCAAGATCTTCCCGCTCCTCGCGCCGGCCGCCGGCGCCTCCTCTTAACAGCTTGTCTCCCCCTCCTCCCTATTCCCGAGTACTCCTACTCGGGGGGCGGAGTTTTGCGTATTGACGCTGTTGCGTCGTGACGTCACGACGCAACCGCGTCATACCGCGAAACTTCACCCCCTGAGCAGGAGTACTCGGGAAAAGGGAGGAGGGGGGAATCCGGGACCCGTAAAGTGCCGCGGCGGGCGCCCCGTGCGGTTGCACGGCTCGCCCGCCGCAAGAAACGGCACTGAGTATACTTATGGACGACGAGTGACGACACAGAGGTAGGTACAGCAGTGGCCTACCGTACTGCTATATACAGTATATTGGACCTGGTGGACACTGTCAGCAGACTGCGTTTATAGTATAAAAAAAAAGACACCACAGGTATACAATGTAGATGGATGGATACTTAGTATACTTATGGACGACGAGTGACGACACAGAGGTAGGTACAGCAGTGGCCTACCGTACTGCTATATACAGTATAATGGACCTGGTGGACACTGTCAGCAGACTGCGTTTATAGTATAAAAAAAAAAAACACCACAGGTATACAATGTAGATGGATGGATACTTAGTATACTTATGGACGACGAGTGACGACACAGAGGTAGGTACAGCAGTGGCCTACCGTACTGCTATATATAGTATAATGGACCTGGTGGACACTGTCAGCAGACTGCGTTTATAGTATAAAGAAAAAAAGACACCACAGGTATACAATGTAGATGGATGGATAGTATACTTATGGACGACGAGTGACGACACAGAGGTAGGTACAGCAGTGGCCTACCGTACTGCTATATACAGTATAATGGACCTGGTGGACACTGTCAGCAGACTGCGTTTATAGTATTAAAAAAAAGACACCACAGGTATACAATGTAGATGGATGGATAATTAGTATACTTATGGACGACGAGTGACGACACAGAGGTAGGTACAGCAGTGGCCTACCGTACTGCTATATACAGTATAATGGACCTGGTAGACACTGTCAGCAGACTATGTTTATAGTATAAAGAAAAAAGACACCACAGGTATACAATGTAGATGGATGGATAGTATACTTATGGACGACGAGTGACGACACAGAGGTAGGTACAGCAGTGGCCTACCGTACTGCTATATACAGTATAATGGACCTGGTGGACACTGTCAGCAGACTGCATTTATAGTATAAAAAAAAAGACACCACAGGTATACAATGTAGATGGATGGATACTTAGTATACTTATGGACGACGAGTGACGACACAGAGGTAGGTACAGCAGTGGCCTACCGTACTGCTATATACAGTATAATAGACCTGGTGGACACTGTCAGCAGACTGCGTTTATAGTATAAAGAAAAAAAGACACCACAGGTATACAATGTAGATGGATGGATACTTAGTATACTTATGGACGACGAGTGACGACACAGAGGTAGGTACAGCAGTGGCCTACCGTACTGCTATATACAGTATAATGGACCTGGTGGACACTGTCAGCAGACTGCGTTTATAGTATAAAGAAAAAAAGACACCACAGGTATACAATGTAGATGGATGGATACTTAGTATACTTATGGACGACGAGTGACGACACAGAGGTAGGTACAGCAGTGGCCTACCGTACTGCTATATACAGTATAATGGACCTGGTGGACACTGTCAGCAGACTGCGTTTATAGTATAAAGAAAAAAAGACACCACAGGTATACAATGTAGATGGATGGATAGTATACTTATGGACGACGAGTGACGACACAGAGGTAGGTACAGCAGTGGCCTACCGTACTGCTATATACAGTATAATAGACCTGGTGGACACTGTCAGCAGACTGCGTTTATAGTATAAAGAAAAAAAGACACCACAGGTATACAATGTAGATGGATGGATACTTAGTATACTTATGGACGACGAGTGACGACACAGAGGTAGGTACAGCAGTGGCCTACCGTACTGCTATATACAGTATAATGGACCTGGTGGACACTGTCAGCAGACTGCGTTTATAGTATAAAGAAAAAAAGACACCACAGGTATACAATGTAGATGGATGGATACTTAGTATACTTATGGACGACGAGTGACGACACAGAGGTAGGTACAGCAGTGGCCTACCGTACTGCTATATACAGTATAATGGACCTGGTGGACACTGTCAGCAGACTGCGTTTATAGTATAAAGAAAAAAAGACACCACAGGTATACAATGTAGATGGATGGATAGTATACTTATGGACGACGAGTGACGACACAGAGGTAGGTACAGCAGTGGCCTACCGTACTGCTATATACAGTATAATGGACCTGGTGGACACTGTCAGCAGACTGCGTTTATAGTATAAAAAAAAGACACCACAGGTATACAATGTAGATGGATGGATACTTAGTATACTTATGGACGACGAGTGACGACACAGAGGTAGGTACAGCAGTGGCCTACCGTACTGCTATATACAGTATAATGGACCTGGTGGACACTGTCAGCAGACTGCGTTTATAGTAGAGATGAGCGCCGGAAATTTTTCGGGTTTTGTGTTTTGGTTTTGGGTTCGGTTCTGCGGCCGTGTTTTGGGTTCGACCGCGTTTTGGCAAAACCTCACCGAATTTTTTTTGTCGGATTCGGGTGTGTTTTGGATTCGGGTGTTTTTTTCAAAAAACACTAAAAAACAGCTTAAATCATAGAATTTGGGGGTTATTTTGATCCCAAAGTATTATTAACCTCAAAAACCATAATTTACACTCATTTTCAGTCTATTCTGAATACCTCACACCTCACAATATTATTTTTAGTCCTAAAATTTGCACCTAGTTCGCTGGATGACTAGGCTAAGCGACCCTAGTGGCCGACACAAACACCGGGCCCATCTAGGAGTGTCACTGCAGTGTCACGCAGGATGTCCCTTCCAAAAAACCCTCCCCAAACAGCACATGACGCAAAGAAAAAAAGAGGCGCAATGAGGTAGCTGTGTGAGTAAGATAAGCGACCCTAGTGGCCGACACAAACACCGGGCCCATCTAGGAGTGTCACTGCAGTGTCACGCAGGATGTCCCTTCCAAAAAACCCTCCCCAAACAGCACATGACGCAAAGAAAAAAAGAGGCGCAATGAGGTAGCTGTGTGAGTAAGATAAGCGACCCTAGTGGCCGACACAAACACCGGGCCCATCTAGGAGTGTCACTGCAGTGTCACGCAGGATGTCCCTTCCAAAAAACCCTCCCCAAACAGCACATGACGCAAAGAAAAAAAGAGGCGCAATGAGGTAGCTATGTGAGTAAGATAAGCGACCCTAGTGGCCGACACAAACACCGGGCCCATCTAGGAGTGGCACTGCAGTGTCACGCAGGATGTCCCTTCCAAAAAACCCTCCCCAAACAGCACATGACGCAAAGAAAAAAAGAGGCGCAATGAGGTAGCTGTGTGAGTAAGATAAGCGACCCTAGTGGCCGACACAAACACCGGGCCCATCTAGGAGTGGCACTGCAGTGTCACGCAGGATGTCCCTTCCAAAAAACCCTCCCCAAACAGCACATGACGCAAAGAAAAAAAGAGGCGCAATGAGGTAGCTGTGTGAGTAAGATAAGCGACCCTAGTGGCCGACACAAACACCGGGCCCATCTAGGAGTGTCACTGCAGTGTCACGCAGGATGTCCCTTCCAAAAAACCCTCCCCAAACAGCACATGACGCAAAGAAAAAAAGAGGTGCAATGAGGTAGCTGTGTGAGTAAGATAAGCGACCCTAGTGGCCGACGCAAACACCGGGCCCATCTAGGAGTGTCACTGCAGTGTCACGCAGGATGTCCCTTCCAAAAAACCCTCCCCAAACAGCACATGACGCAAAGAAAAAAAGAGGCGCAATGAGGTAGCTGTGTGAGTAAGATAAGCGACCCTAGTGGCCGACACAAACACCGGGCCCATCTAGGAGTGTCACTGCAGTGTCACGCAGGATGTCCCTTCCAAAAAACCCTCCCCAAACAGCACATGACGCAAAGAAAAAAAGAGGCGCAATGAGGTAGCTGTGTGAGTAAGATAAGCGACCCTAGTGGCCGACACAAACACCGGGCCCATCTAGGAGTGGCACTGCAGTGTCACGCAGGATGTCCCTTCCAAAAAACCCTCCCCAAACAGCACAAGACGCAAAGAAAAAAAGAGGCGCAATGAGGTAGCTGTGTGAGTAAGATAAGCGACCCAAGTGGCCGACACAAACACCGGGCCCATCTAGGAGTGGCACTGCAGTGTCACGCAGGATGTCCCTTCCAAAAAACCCTCCCCAAACAGCACATGACGCAAAGAAAAAAAGAGGCGCAATGAGGTAGCTGTGTGAGTAAGATAAGCGACCCTAGTGGCCGACACAAACACCGGGCCCATCTAGGAGTGGCACTGCAGTGTCACGCAGGATGTCCCTTCCAAAAAACCCTCCCCAAACAGCACATGACGCAAAGAAAAAAAGAGGCGCAATGAGGTAGCTGTGTGAGTAAGATAAGCGACCCTAGTGGCCGACACAAACACCGGGCCCATCTAGGAGTGGCACTGCAGTGTCACGCAGGATGGCCCTTCCAAAAAACCCTCCCCAAACAGCACATGACGCAAAGAAAAATTAAAGAAAAAAGAGGTGCAAGATGGAATTGTCCTTGGGCCCTCCCACCCACCCTTATGTTGTATAAACAGGACATGCACACTTTAACCAACCCATCATTTCAGTGACAGGGTCTGCCACACGACTGTGACTGATATGACGGGTTGGTTTGGACCCCCACCAAAAAAGAAGCAATTAATCTCTCCTTGCACAAACTGGCTCTACAGAGGCAAGATGTCCACCTCATCATCATCCTCCGATATATCACCGTGTACATCCCCCTCCTCACAGATTATCAATTCGTCCCCACTGGAATCCACCATCTCAGCTCCCTGTGTACTTTGTGGAGGCAATTGCTGCTGGTCAATGTCTCCGCGGAGGAATTGATTATAATTCATTTTAATGAACATCATCTTCTCCACATTTTCTGGATGTAACCTCGTACGCCGATTGCTGACAAGGTGAGCGGCGGCACTAAACACTCTTTCGGAGTACACACTTGTGGGAGGGCAACTTAGGTAGAATAAAGCCAGTTTGTGCAAGGGCCTCCAAATTGCCTCTTTTTCCTGCCAGTATAAGTACGGACTGTGTGACGTGCCTACTTGGATGCGGTCACTCATATAATCCTCCACCATTCTTTCAATGTTGAGAGAATCATATGCAGTGACAGTAGACGACATGTCCGTAATCGTTGTCAGGTCCTTCAGTCCGGACCAGATGTCAGCATCAGCAGTCGCTCCAGACTGCCCTGCATCACCGCCAGCGGGTGGGCTCGGAATTCTGAGCCTTTTCCTCGCACCCCCAGTTGCGGGAGAATGTGAAGGAGGAGATGTTGACAGGTCGCGTTCCGCTTGACTTGACAATTTTCTCACCAGCAGGTCTTTCAACCCCAGCAGACTTGTGTCTGCCGGAAAGAGAGATCCAAGGTAGGCTTTAAATCTAGGATCGAGCACGGTGGCCAAAATGTAGTGCTCTGATTTCAACAGATTGACCACCCGTGAATCCTTGTTAAGCGAATTAAGGGCTCCATCCACAAGTCCCACATGCCTAGCGGAATCGCTCCGTGTTAGCTCCTCCTTCAATGTCTCCAGCTTCTTCTGCAAAAGCCTGATGAGGGGAATGACCTGACTCAGGCTGGCAGTGTCTGAACTGACTTCACGTGTGGCAAGTTCAAAGGGCATCAGAACCTTGCACAACGTTGAAATCATTCTCCACTGCGCTTGAGACAGGTGCATTCCACCTCCTATATCGTGCTCAATTGTATAGGCTTGAATGGCCTTTTGCTGCTCCTCCAACCTCTGAAGCATATAGAGGGTTGAATTCCACCTCGTTACCACTTCTTGCTTCAGATGATGGCAGGGCAGGTTCAGTAGTTTTTGGTGGTGCTCCAGTCTTCTGTACGTGGTGCCTGTACGCCGAAAGTGTCCCGCAATTCTTCTGGCCACCGACAGCATCTCTTGCACGCCCCTGTCGTTTTTAAAAAAATTCTGCACCACCAAATTCAAGGTATGTGCAAAACATGGGACGTGCTGGAATTTGCCCATATTTAATGCACACACAATATTGCTGGCGTTGTCCGATGCCACAAATCCACAGGAGAGTCCAATTGGGGTAAGCCATTCCGCGATGATCTTCCTCAGTTGCCGTAAGAGGTTTTCAGCTGTGTGCGTATTCTGGAAACCGGTGATACAAAGCGTAGCCTGCCTAGGAAAGAGTTGGTGTTTGCGAGATGCTGCTACTGGTGCCGCCGCTGCTGTTCTTGCGGCGGGAGTCCATACATCTACCCAGTGGGCTGTCACAGTCATATAGTCCTGACCCTACCCTGCTCCACTTGTCCACATGTCCGTGGTTAAGTGGACATTGGGTACAACTGCATTTTTTAGGACACTGGTGAGTCTTTTTCTGACGTCCGTGTACATTCTCGGTATCGCCTGCCTAGAGAAGTGGAACCTAGATGGTATTTGGTAACGGGGGCACACTGCCTCAATAAATTGTCTAGTTCCCTGTGAACTAACGGCGGATACCGGACGCACGTCTAACACCAACATAGTTGTCAAGGCCTCAGTTATCCGCTTTGCAGCAGGATGACTGCTGTGATATTTCATCTTCCTCGCAAAGGACTGTTGAACAGTCAATTGCTTACTGGAAGTAGTACAAGTGGGCTTACGACTTCCCCTCTGGGATGACCATCGACTCCCAGCAGCAACAACAGCAGCGCCAGCAGCAGTAGGCGTTACACGCAAGGATGCATCGGAGGAATCCCAGGCAGGAGAGGACTCGTCAGAATTGCCAGTGACATGGCCTGCAGGACTATTGGCATTCCTGGGGAAGGAGGAAATTGACACTGAGGGAGTTGGTGGGGTGGTTTGCGTGAGCTTGGTTACAAGAGGAAGGGATTTACTGGTCAGTGGACTGCTTCCGCTGTCGCCCAAAGTTTTTGAACTTGTCACTGACTTATTATGAACGCGCTGCAGGTGACGTATAAGGGAGGATGTTCCGAGGTGGTTAACGTCCTTACCCCTACTTATTACAGCTTGACAAAGGCAACACACGGCTTGACACCTGTTGTCCGCATTTCTGTTGAAATACTTCCACACCGAAGAGCTGATTTTTTTGGTATTTTCACCAGGCATGTCAGTGGCCATATTCCTCCCACGGACAACAGGTGTCTCCCCGGGTGCCTGACTTAAACAAACCACCTCACCATCAGAATCCTCCTGGTCAATTTCCTCCCCAGCGCCAGCAACACCCATATCCTCCTCATCCTGGTGTACTTCAACACTGACATCTTCAATCTGACTATCAGGAACTGGACTGCGGGTGCTCCTTCCAGCACTTGCAGGGGGCGTGCAAATGGTGGAAGGCGCATGCTCTTCACGTCCAGTGTTGGGAAGGTCAGGCATCGCAACCGACACAATTGGACTCTCCTTGTGGATTTGGGATTTCGAAGAACGCACAGTTCTTTGCGGTGCTTTTGCCAGCTTGAGTCTTTTCAGTTTTCTAGCGAGAGGCTGAGTGCTTCCATCCTCATGTGAAGCTGAACCACTAGCCATGAACATAGGCCAGGGCCTCAGCCGTTCCTTGCCACTCCGTGTGGTAAATGGCATATTGGCAAGTTTACGCTTCTCCTCCGACAATTTTATTTTAGGTTTTGGAGTCCTTTTTTTACTGATATTTGGTGTTTTGGATTTGACATGCTCTGTACTATGACATTGGGCATCGGCCTTGGCAGACGACGTTGCTGGCATTTCATCGTCTCGGCCATGACTAGTGGCAGCAGCTTCAGCACGAGGTGGAAGTGGATCTTGATCTTTCCCTAATTTTGGAACCTCAACATTTTTGTTCTCCATATTTTAATAGGCACAACTAAAAGGCACCTCAGGTAAACAATGGAGATGGATGGATACTAGTATACAATTATGGATGGACTGCCGAGTGCTGACACAGAGGTAGCTACAGCCGTGGACTACCGTACTGTACTGTGTCTGCTGCTAATATAGACTGGTTGATAATGAGATGTAGTATGTATAAAGAAGAAAGGAAAAAAAAAACCACGGGTAGGTGGTATACAATTATGGATGGACTGCCGAGTGCCGACACAGAGGTAGCTACAGCCGTGGACTACCGTACTGTACTGTGTCTGCTGCTAATATAGACTGGTTGATAATGAGATGTAGTATGTATAAAGAAGAAAGAAAAAAAAAACCACGGGTAGGTGGTATACAATTATGGATGGACTGCCGAGTGCCGACACAGAGGTAGCTACAGCCGTGGACTACCGTACTGTACTGTGTCTGCTGCTAATATAGACTGGATGATAATGAGATGTAGTATGTATAAAGAAGAAAGAAAGAAAAAACCACGGGTAGGTGGTATACAATTATGGATGGACTGCCGAGTGCCGACACAGAGGTAGCTACAGCCGTGGACTACCGTACTGTACTGTGTCTGCTGCTAATATAGACTGGATGATAATGAGATGTAGTATGTATAAAGAAGAAAGAAAAGAAAAAAACCACGAGTAGGTGGTATACAATTATGGATGGACTGCCGAGTGCCGACACAGAGGTAGCTACAGCCGTGAACTACCGTACTGTGTCTGCTGCTAATATAGACTGGTTGATAATGAGATGTAGTATGTATAAAGAAGAAAGAAAAAAAAAACCACGGGTAGGTGGTATACAATTATGGATGGACTGCCGAGTGCCGACACAGAGGTAGCTACAGCCGTGGACTACCGTACTGTACTGTATCTGCTGCTAATATAGACTGGATGATAATGAGATGTAGTATGTATAAAGAAGAAAGAAAAATAAAAACCACGGGTAGGTGGTATACAATTATGGATGGACTGCCGAGTGCCGACACAGAGGTAGCTACAGCCGTGAACTACCGTACTGTGTCTGCTGCTAATATAGACTGGTTGATAATGAGATGTAGTATGTATAAAGAAGAAAGAAAAAAAAAACCACGGGTAGGTGGTATACAATTATGGATGGACTGCCGAGTGCCGACACAGAGGTAGCTACAGCCGTGGACTACCGTACTGTACTGTGTCTGCTGCTAATATAGACTGGTTGATAATGAGATGTAGTATGTATAAAGAAGAAAGAAAAAAAAACCACGGGTAGGTGGTATACAATTATGGATGGACTGCCGAGTGCCGACACAGAGGTAGCTACAGCCGTGAACTACCGTACTGTGTCTGCTGCTTATATAGACTGGTTGATAATGAGATGTAGTATGTATAAAGAAGAAAGAAAAAAAAAACCACGGGTAGGTGGTATACAATTATGGATGGACTGCCGAGTGCCGACACAGAGGTAGCTACAGCCGTGGACTACCGTACTGTACTGTGTCTGCTGCTAATATAGACTGGATGATAATGAGATGTAGTATGTATAAAGAAGAAAGAAAAATAAAAACCACGGGTAGGTGGTATACAATTATGGATGGACTGCCGAGTGCCGACACAGAGGTAGCTACAGCCGTGAACTACCGTACTGTGTCTGCTGCTAATATAGACTGGTTGATAATGAGATGTAGTATGTATAAAGAAGAAAGAAAAAAAAAACCACGGGTAGGTGGTATACAATTATGGATGGACTGCCGAGTGCCGACACAGAGGTAGCTACAGCCGTGGACTACCGTACTGTACTGTGTCTGCTGCTAATATAGACTGGATGATAATGAGATGTAGTATGTATAAAGAAGAAAGAAAAAAAAACCACGGGTAGGTGGTATACAATTATGGATGGACTGCCGAGTGCCGACACAGAGGTAGCTACAGCCGTGGACTACCGTACTGTACTGTGTCTGCTGCTAATATAGACTGGATGATAATGAGGTGTAGTATGTATAAAGAAGAAAGAAAAAAAAGACCACGGGTAGGTGGTATACAATTATGGATGGACTGCCGAGTGCCGACACAGAGGTAGCTACAGCCGTGAACTACCGTACTGTGTCTGCTGCTAGTATAGACTGGATGATAAATAATGATATAAAAAATATATATATATCACTACTGCAGCCGGACAGGTATATATTATATAATGACGGACCTGCTGGACACTGTCTGTCAGCAGAATGAGTTTTTTAATTTTTATAGAATAAAAAAACACCACACAAGTCACACGACGAGTGTACTTTTTCAGGCAGACATTCAATCACAATATACTATACTGGTGGTCAGTGTGGTCAGGTCACTGGTCACAGTGGTCAGTGGTCAGTCACACTGGCAGTGGCACTCTGGCAGCAAAAGTGTGCACTGTTTAATATGTACTCCTGGCTCCTGCTATAACCTATAACTGCTCCCCAGTCTCCCCCACAATTAAGCTGTGTGAGCACAGTCAGATATTATACATAGATGATGCAGCACACTGGGCTGAGCACAGATATGGTATGTGAGTGTGACTGAGTCACTGTGTATCGTTTTTTTCAGGCAGAGAACAAGAACAGAACGGATTATTAAATAATAATAAATTATAAAACTGCACTGGTGGTCAGGTCACTGGTCATCAGTCACTAGTATAACTCCTCCTAAGCTCCAGTAAGTAAATGAAGTGTCTCACTCTCACTCTCCTATCTATTTTAATTTCTAAACGGAGAGGACGCCAGCCACGTCCTCTCCCTATCAATCTCAATGCACGTGTGAAAATGGCCGCGACGCGCGGCTCCTTATATAGAATCCGAGTCTCGCGATAGAATCCGAGCCTCGCGAGAATCCGACAGCGTGATGATGACGTTCGGGCGCGCTCGGGTTAACCGAGCAAGGCGGGAAGATCCGAGTCGCTCGGACCCGTGTAAAAAAACATGAAGTTCGGGCGGGTTCGGATTCAGAGAAACCGAACCCGCTCATCTCTAGTTTATAGTATAAAAAAAAAAGACACCACAGGTATACAATGTAGATGGACGGATACTTAGTATACTTATGGACGACGAGTGACGACACAGAGGTAGGTACAGCAGTGGCCTACCGTACTGCTATATACAGTATAATGGACCTGGTGGACACTGTCAGCAGACTGCGTTTATAGTATAAAGAAAAAAAGACACCACAGGTATACAATGTAGATGGATGGATAGTATACTTATGGACGACGAGTGACGACACAGAGGTAGGTACAGCAGTGGCCTACCGTACTGCTATATACAGTATAATGGACCTGGTGGACACTGTCAGCAGACTGCGTTTATAGTATAAAAAAAAGACACCACAGGTATACAATGTAGATGGATGGATACTTAGTATACTTATGGACGACGAGTGACGACACAGAGGTAGGTACAGCAGTGGCCTACCGTACTGCTATATACAGAATAATGGACCTGGTGGACACTGTCAGCAGACTGCGTTTATAGTATAAAAAAAAAGACACCACAGGTATACAATGTAGATGGACGGATACTTAGTATACTTATGGACGACGAGTGACGACACAGAGGTAGGTACAGCAGTGGCCTACCGTACTGCTATATACAGTATAATGGACCTGGTGGACACTGTCAGCAGACTGCGTTTATAGTATAAAAAAAAAAGACACCACAGGTATACAATGTAGATGGATGGATACTTAGTATACTTATGGACGACGAGTGACGACACAGAGGTAGGTACAGCAGTGGCCTACCGTACTGCTATATACAGTATAATGGACCTGGTGGACACTGTCAGCAGACTGCGTTTATAGTATAAAGAAAAAAAGACACCACAGGTATACAATGTAGATGGATGGATAGTATACTTATGGACGACGAGTGACGACACAGAGGTAGGTACAGCAGTGGCCTACCGTACTGCTATATACAGTATAATGGACCTGGTGGACACTGTCAGCAGACTGCGTTTATAGTATAAAAAAAAGACACCACAGGTATACAATGTAGATGGATGGATACTTAGTATACTTATGGATGACGAGTGACGACACAGAGGTAGGTACAGCAGTGGCCTACCGTACTGCTATATACAGTATAATGGACCTGGTGGACACTGTCAGCAGACTGCGTTTATAGTATAAAAAAAAAGACACCACAGGTATACAATGTAGATGGATGGATACTTAGTATACTTATGGACGACGAGTGACGACACAGAGGTAGGTACAGCAGTGGCCTACCGTACTGCTATATACAGTATAATGGACCTGGTGGACACTGTCAGCAGACTGCGTTTATAGTATAAAAAAAAAGACACCACAGGTATACAATGTAGATGGATGGATAGTATACTTATGGACGACAAGTGACGACACAGAGGTAGGTACAGCAGTGGCCTACCGTACTGCTATATACAGTATAATGGACCTGGTGGACACTGTCAGCAGACTGCGTTTATAGTATAAAAAAAAAGACACCACAGGTATACAATGGAGATGGATGGATACTTAGTATACTTATGGACGACGAGTGACGACACAGAGGTAGGTACAGCAGTGGCCTACCGTACTGCTATATACAGTATAATGGACCTGGTGGACACTGTCAGCAGACTGCATTTATAGTATAAAAAAAAAGACACCACAGGTATACAATGTAGATGGATGGATACTTAGTATACTTATGGATGACGAGTGACGACACAGAGGTAGGTACAGCAGTGGCCTACCGTACTGCTATATACAGTATAATGGACCTGGTGGACACTGTCAGCAGACTGCGTTTATAGTATAAAGAAAAAAAGACACCACAGGTATACAATGTAGATGGATGGATACTTAGTATACTTATGGATGACGAGTGACGACACAGAGGTAGGTACAGCAGTGGCCTACCGTACTGCTATATACAGTATAATGGACCTGGTGGACACTGTCAGCAGACTGCGTTTATAGTATAAAAAAAAAAGACACCACAGGTATACAATGTAGATGGATGGATACTTAGTATACTTATGGACGACGAGTGACGACACAGAGGTAGGTACAGCAGTGGCCTTCCGTACTGCTATATACAGTATAATGGACCTGGTGGACACTGTCAGCAGACTGCGTTTATAGTATAAAAAAAAAGACACCACAGGTATACAATGTAGATGGATGGATAGTATACTTATGGACGACGAGTGACGACACAGAGGTAGGTACAGCAGTGGCCTACCGTACTGCTATATACAGTATAATGGACCTGGTGGACACTGTCAGCAGACTGCGTTTATAGTATTAAAAAAAAGACACCACAGGTATACAATGTAGATGGACGGATACTTAGTATACTTATGGACGACGAGTGACGACACAGAGGTAGGTACAGCAGTGGCCTACCGTACTGCTATATACAGTATAATGGACCTGGTGGACACTGTCAGCAGACTGCGTTTATAGTATAAAAAAAAAAGACACCACAGGTATACAATGTAGATGGATGGATACTTAGTATACTTATGGACGACGAGTGACGACACAGAGGTAGGTACAGCAGTGGCCTACCGTACTGCTATATACAGTATAATGGACCTGGTGGACACTGTCAGCTGACTGCGTTTATAGTATAAAGAAAAAAAGACACCACAGGTATACAATGTAGATGGATGGATAGTATACTTATGGACGACGAGTGACGACACAGAGGTAGGTACAGCAGTGGCCTACCGTACTGCTATATACAGTATAATGGACCTGGTGGACACTGTCAGCAGACTGCGTTTATAGTATAAAAAAAAGACACCACAGGTATACAATGTAGATGGATGGATACTTAGTATACTTATGGATGACGAGTGACGACACAGAGGTAGGTACAGCAGTGGCCTACCGTACTGCTATATACAGTATAATGGACCTGGTGGACACTGTCAGCAGACTGCGTTTATAGTATAAAAAAAAAGACACCACAGGTATACAATGTAGATGGATGGATACTTAGTATACTTATGGACGACGAGTGACGACACAGAGGTAGGTACAGCAGTGGCCTACCGTACTGCTATATACAGTATAATGGACCTGGTGGACACTGTCAGCAGACTGCGTTTATAGTATAAAAAAAAAGACACCACAGGTATACAATGTAGATGGATGGATAGTATACTTATGGACGACAAGTGACGACACAGAGGTAGGTACAGCAGTGGCCTACCGTACTGCTATATACAGTATAATGGACCTGGTGGACACTGTCAGCAGACTGCGTTTATAGTATAAAAAAAAAGACACCACAGGTATACAATGGAGATGGATGGATACTTAGTATACTTATGGACGACGAGTGACGACACAGAGGTAGGTACAGCAGTGGCCTACCGTACTGCTATATACAGTATAATGGACCTGGTGGACACTGTCAGCAGAC
Source organism: Pseudophryne corroboree (assembly GCF_028390025.1). Lineage (NCBI taxonomy): Eukaryota > Metazoa > Chordata > Amphibia > Anura > Myobatrachidae > Pseudophryne > Pseudophryne corroboree. Next base: position 71,158,150 of record NC_086452.1, read on the forward strand.
TGCATTTATAGTATAAAAAAAAAGACACCACAGGTATACAATGTAGATGGATGGATACTTAGTATACTTATGGATGACGAGTGACGACACAGAGGTAGGTACAGCAGTGGCCTACCGTACTGCTATATACAGTATAATGGACCTGGTGGACACTGTCAGCAGACTGCGTTTATAGTATAAAGAAAAAAAGACACCACAGGTATACAATGTAGATGGATGGATACTTAGTATACTTATGGACGACGAGTGACGACACAGAGGTAGGTACAGCAGTGGCCTACCGTACTGCTATATACAGTATAATGGACCTGGTGGACACTGTCAGCAGACTGCGTTTATAGTATAAAAAAAAGACACCACAGGTATACAATGTAGATGGATGGATACTTAGTATACTTATGGATGACGAGTGACGACACAGAGGTAGGTACAGCAGTGGCCTACCGTACTGCTATATACAGTATAATGGACCTGGTGGACACTGTCAGCAGACTGCGTTTATAGTATAAAAAAAAAAGACACCACAGGTATACAATGTAGATGGATGGATACTTAGTATACTTATGGACGACGAGTGACGACACAGAGGTAGGTACAGCAGTGGCCTTCCGTACTGCTATATACAGTATAATGGACCTGGTGGACACTGTCAGCAGACTGCGTTTATAGTATAAAAAAAAAGACACCACAGGTATACAATGTAGATGGATGGATAGTATACTTATGGACGACGAGTGACGACACAGAGGTAGGTACAGCAGTGGCCTACCGTACTGCTATATACAGTATAATGGACCTGGTGGACACTGTCAGCAGACTGCGTTTATAGTATTAAAAAAAAGACACCACAGGTATACAATGTAGATGGATGGATACTTAGTATACTTATGGACGACGAGTGACGACACAGAGGTAGGTACAGCAGTGGCCTACCGTACTGCTATATACAGTATAATGGACCTGGTGGACACTGTCAGCAGACTGCGTTTATAGTATAAAGAAAAAAAGACACCACAGGTATACAATGTAGATGGATGGATACTTAGTATACTTATGGACGACGAGTGACGACACAGAGGTAGGTACAGCAGTGGCCTACCGTACTGCTATATACAGTATAATGGACCTGGTGGACACTGTCAGCAGACTGCGTTTATAGTATAAAGAAAAAAGACACCACAGGTATACAAGGTAGATGGATGGATACTTAGTATACTTATGGACGACGAGTGACGACACAGAGGTAGGTACAGCAGTGGCCTACCGTACTGCTATATACAGTATAATGGACCTGGTGGACACTGTCAGCAGACTGCGTTTATAGTATAAAAAAAAAAGACACCACAGGTATACAATGTAGATGGATGGATAGTATACTTATGGACGACGAGTGACGACACAGAGGTAGGTACAGCAGTGGCCTACCGTACTGCTATATACAGTATAATGGACCTGGTGGACACTGTCAGCAGACTGCGTTTATAGTATAAAAAAAAAAGACACCACAGGAGTGTTTTTCAGGCAGACAAACGTATACTGGTGGTCACTGTCAGCAAAACTGTGCACTGTACTTCTGCTATAGCTGCTCCCCAGTCCCCACAATTAAGCAGTGTGAGCACTCAGCACAGATATATCATGCAGCACACTGAGCACAGATATGGTATGGAGCGTTTTTTTCAGGCAGAGAACGGATAAAAAACTGGTGGTCACTATTAGCAAAACTCTGCACTGTACTCCTCCTAACAGCTGCTCCCCAATCCTCCCCACAATAAGCTAAGCAATCAGATCAACTGTGTAGTATATAACTATATAAACGGAGAGGACGCCAGCCACGTCCTCTCCCTATCAATCTCAATGCACGTGTGAAAATGGCGGCGACGCGCGGCTGCTTATATAGAATCCGAATCTCGCGAGAATCCGACAGCGGGATGATGACGTTCGGGCGCGCTCGGGTTAACCGAGCCATACGGGAGAATCCGAGTATGGCTCGGACCCGTCTAAAAAGGGTGAAGTTCGGGGGGGTTCGGTTTCTCGGAAACCGAACCCGCTCATCACTACATTACACTAATGGGGTTTTCTTGTAGCAGAAAAGTGACAAAGCACTCAAAAAAGCTAAAAAAAAGTGTTGAGAACCACTGGTGTAAGGGAAGGGGAGCCACTAAAGGGCGGATGTGGAGCTGTTGCATGGGGATGCGTTTAATTTGCTGGCTGTTGGGATGCCGGCGATCAGGATACCGACGCCGGAATCCCGCCAGCCAACAATGCCGCCAGCCGGAATACTGGCGCACCAGGGCTATTCCCACTCGTGGGTGTCCACGACACCCATAGAGTGGGAATAGATCCTGTGGAGAACACAGTGATCTGCCGAGCCCGCAAGGGGACGCTTAGCGCTCGCCCCGCTGCCGACATTCTGGCGGACGGGATGCTGCTGTCGGGATATTGACAGCCGGCATCCGGTCTGCCGGTAAAACATACTGAATCCGTTGCATGTACTGGTGACAATTCTAATGAGTGTTATACTATTTCAGAGCACTGGTATTTGTTCTATTTCTCTCCAGTGGGTTGACCTCCCACAGTCTGGGAATTCCTTGCATAATTAAATCTGGAAATATCCATCAAACTAATTAGATTAGATTAATTAGATAGCAACTCTGAATTTTTCCAGTATCACAATTTCTGTTGCAGTACCTGCTAGAGCTCAATTAGCCAGCGTGAGAATGTAACTGATATTACTACACTCTTGCTGCACATCATAGCTGCTAAGAAGTCCTTGTCCTGTACTGTACACAGACCCGGCAACGGGGGGGACAAGGGACACCCGCACAGGGGCCCAAGTTTCAGGGGGGCCCCAAGGATAAGGGACACAAAAAAATGGGCCATAGTGCCAATATTGCTTTCTAAAGTGTTAATTTAAGTAATAATAAAACAATAGTGTGTGTCTGTCTATCTATCTATCTATCTATCTATCTATCTATCTATCTCCAGGGTTTACAGTGTAGGGGGGGGACAGGGTGGAATTGAGTTGTAATGGTAGGTCGAACTAGTTCCATCTTCTCCATGGCCCTGCACAGTAATTCCAACGGAAAAGTCCGCCCAGCTACCCACGGGGGGCGCTAGTGTCACTGACAAGCCGCAGCCACCTAGCCTTCCTCAGGGCCTGGCGGCTCTATGGTCCTCCTCCACATGCTGCCTACCCCTCCAGGTACACAGATGGGAGGAGAGGGGGATACTATTGAGTGAAACCAATGTCTCTTTACAAAGTAGGGCACAAATTTATAGTTTCTTGCAGGGGGGGAGAGGTGCCGAAAACACTAGCACTGTCCCTGCGGAAGGGGGGTAGGTGGTGGAGTGTCACAACAGAGGGCCTGAGCTGACGGGAGGCAGCCTCAGTTGTAGGGGCTGAGATGTACCGGAACCTGGGAGGTTGTATCAGACCCCTGGACATGTAAGTAACATGAATAATAACTGCCCGAAGGCGTGACCACGACAACTTGGATAAAAGTCAATGATGTTTATTATGACAACTCCGCAACACAGCAGCAGTAAAAGAAAACGTAAAAGTCAGCAAAGAATAAATACAGTTCCTGGGTACTACAGGATGGCAGGAGCCACAGGGCACTGGTAGTGTGAGATAGTTCTTATGATCTTCTAGATGGAAAGTCCTTACCAGGCCCGACTGTAGCAATGGAGATAACCCAGGATTGTGCCAGCTGGTGTTCCAGGAAAAGCTGGGTTGCTGAAGATAAAACAGCTGCTGTGGATACTGGCTGGAACCAGACTGTTGTTAGCACGGAGTGGATACTGGCTGGAACCAGTTAAATAATAAATGAACTTGGGAGCGATGAAATATGAACTGAAATGTAGAACTTGAGAGCGGAGAAATAATAATACCGGTGGAGAGTGGTAAAGTGTAGAAAGGACACCGGCCCTTTAAGGGAAGCTGTACTCTGCTGAAAGCTGAGCTGGAAGCAGGTAATGTTGTAGCTGGAAACAGATGAATCCACAATGGATTGGAGAGTCAGGCTACACCGCAGGTGGAATGCTGGTGCGGGTCTCTATGGTGGAAGTCTTGAGACAGGAGCTGGAACCTGGAAGACAATCACAGGAGAGAGACAAACAGGAACTAGGTTTGACAACCAAAGCACTGACGCCTTCCTTGCTCAGGCACAGTGTATTTATACCTGCAGCAAGGAAGGGATTGGCTAGGCAATTATGCAGATTATCAATACTGAGAACAGATTGGTGGAAATGATCAGCTGACAGAATCCAAGATGGCTGCGCCCATGCAGACACTTGGAGGGAAGTTTGGTTTGTAATCCATGTGGTAATGAAAACAGTAATGGCGGCGCCGGCCACCGGAGACAGGAGGCGCCAGGCTGACAGATGCACATCCAACCACGCGGACACAGCGGAGGCCGCGGCTGACGTAATCGCCACTCAGACACTCTGCATGCAGAAGTTCAGGGACGGCGGCGGAGGCCGCGGGAGACGCCATGCCAGGTGTAATATGGCGTTTACTGTGACAGCGTCCCAGAGTGACAGGAGAGGATACAGGAATGTACACATCAGGATAACAGATGGGATCCGGTCCTGGAGCGCTGAGCCAGCCTTAGGAGGCATCTGATGGGTAAGAAATGGCGTCCAGATACCCGGATCGTGACAGCACCCCCCCCTTTAGGAGTGGCCCCAGGACACTTCTTTGGCTTTTGAGGAAACTTGGAATGGAATCTCCGGACCAAGGCAGGAGCATGGACATCAGAAGCATTGGTCCATGAACGTTCCTCAGGACCATAACCCTTCCAGTCAATAAGATATTGTAGTTGACCGTAACGGTGACGTGAGTCCAGGATCTTGGCCACTTCATACTCAACGCCTCGTTGAGTTTGGACTTTCGGAGTTGGAGGAAGTGAGGAATGAAACCGATTCAAGATCAGCGGTTTCAACAGGGAAACATGGAATGTCCTGGGTATTTTTAAGAAGGGAGGCAACTGGAGTCTGTAAGCAACAGGATTGATGACTTGTTCAATCTTGAAAGGACCGATATAGCGAGGTGCAAACTTCATACTGGGAACTCTTAACCTCAAATTCTTCGTGGATAACCATACCCGATCACCCACCTTGAGAGCAGGAACTGCTCGACGCTTCTTATCCGCAAACTTCTTGTACCTGAACGATGCCTTGAGCAGAGCTGATCGTACGCTCTTCCAGATATTGGCAAACTGATGCAAGGTGATATCCACTGCGGGAACAGAAGTTGCTGGAAGCGGTTGGAACTCAGGGACTTTAGGGTGGAATCCAAAGTTAGTGAAGAATGGTGTTGAAGCAGATGAAGAATGATACTGGTTGTTATGACAGAACTCGGCCCAGGGAAGTAATTGAACCCAGTCATCTTGAGAGGAGGACACATAGATGCGGAGGAAGGCCTCCAAGTCCTGATTCACCCTCTCGGTTTGACCATTGGTCTGAGGATGGTAAGCCGTGGAAAACTTTAGCTTGACTTGGAGGACTTGACATAAACTTCGCCAGAATTTGGCTGTGAATTGAACTCCTCGATCTGAGATAATTTCTTCAGGAAGACCGTGGAGTCGGAAGATCTCTTGTATGAATACTTGAGCCAACTTGGAAGCTGACGGAAGACCGGTGAGAGGAATGAAGTGTGCCATCTTGGTGAACCGGTCAACTACCACCCAGATGGTATTGAACTTGTTGCACATGGGTAAGTCTGTAATGAAATCCATCGACAAGTGGGTCCATGGTCGACGGGGAACGGATAGTGGAACCAGTTGCCCCGCAGGCGATGCAATAAACTCCAAGACGTCCTTTTTCAGAGTTGGCCACCAATAGGACCTAGAGATAAACTCCAGGGTTTTTTGGATACCTGTATGTCCGGCAAAACGGGAAGCATGGGCCCAATGCATGAGCTTCTTCCTTAGCATCGGCTTCACAAAACTTTTCCCTGATGGGGGCGTAGAGTCCATCCCTACCGTGGAGAATGCCAACGGATTTATAATAGGATGCTTGTCTGAAGACTCTGACTCATTTTCTTGCTCCCATGAGCGGGAAAGGGCATCGGCCTTGCGATTCTGAGAGCCCGGACAGAACTGGAGTTTAAAGTCGAACCTGGAAAAGAAAAGTGCCCATCTGGCCTGACGAGGGTTGAGACATTGTGCGCCCTTCAGGTATAAAAGGTTCTTGTGGTCTGTAAGTATGGTGATTGCATGAGAAGCTCCCTCCAACAGATACCTCCACTCTTCTAGAGCGAGCTTGATGGCTAGCAACTCCTGGTCGCCAATGGCATAGTTGCGCTCAGCTGGGGAGAACTTCCGGGAGAAGAAACTGCAAGGGTGTAAATGGCCATCTTTAGCCCTCTGAGATAACACCGCTCCTACTCCAACGGAGGAGGCATCCACCTCTAAGATGAAAGGAGAGTCGATGTCAGGCTGTTTCAGAACAGGCGCAGAGATGAACCTTTGTTTTAAAAGATGAAATGCTTGCATGGCTTCTTCAGACCACTTGGACGGGTTAGCACCCTTCTTAGTGAAAGCAGTAATAGGCGCTACAATGGTGGAAAAGTCTCGTATAAACTTTCGGTAATAGTTGGCGAACCCTAAGAACCTCTGGACCCCTTTGAGGGTTAAGGGTACCGGCCAATTTTGGATTGCTTGTAGTTTCTCAGGATCCATCTCTAGTCCGGAACCGGACACAATGTACCCTAGAAACGGAATGGACTTGACTTCAAAGACGCATTTTTCTAATTTGCAATAGAGATGATTGACACGGAGACGGGACAGAACCTCTTTAACCCAAAAACGATGTTCCTCTAAATCGTTGGCAAAAATGAGGATATCGTCTAGATAGACCACGACATGACGGTATAGAATGTCTCTGAAGATCTCATTGACAAAATGCTGGAAGACAGCTGGAGCATTGCTCAATCCGAAGGGCATGACGAGGTACTCATAATGTCCGTCACGGGTGTTAAAGGCGGTCTTCCACTCGTCACCCTCACGGATCCGGATGAGATTGTATGCACCTCGCAAGTCCAGCTTTGTAAAGATGGTAGCTCCGCTAACTCTGTCAAAGAGCTCAGTAATCAGGGGTAAAGGATAACGGTTCTTGATGGTAATGTCGTTCAAACCTCTGTAGTCGATGCACGGCCGCAGACCACCATCTTTCTTTTTTACAAAAAAGAAGCCTGCGCCGGCTGGAGAAGAAGAAGGTCGAATGAACCCCTTTGCTAGGTTCTCTTTAATATATTCCTCCATAGAATGCGTCTCAGGCAGAGAAAACGGATAAGTTCGGCCTCGAGGTGGAACCTTCCCTGGAACGAGATCAATCGGACAGTCCCATTCTCTATGAGGAGGAAGGATATCAGCAGAAGCTTTACTGAACACATCCGTGAAATCTTGATATGGAGGAGGTGGAACATCAGACGACCTGGGGGAGGAAGAACAGACAGGCAATACTTTAAACAAACATGTCTCAGCACAGGAGGAACCCCATGCCAGGATTTGCGTAGTCGTCCAATCAATTGTAGGATTGTGAAGACGGAGCCATGGAAGGCCCAGGACCACAGGATGTGTGGCTCTTGGAATCACTAAAAAAGAAATAAGTTCGGAATGAAGAACTCACACTCTCAGACGAACTGGTAGAGTCCTTAAAGAAATAACTGCATCAAAAATTATGCTGCCATCCACGGCAGTTAAAGAAATGGACGAAGGAAGTCTCTCGGTGGGTAGGGACCACCGTTTAACATAGGCTTCGGTAATAAAGTTCCCAGCTGCTCCGGAATCAAGGAGGGCAATGACGTTCCGATAACGTTGAGCAACTTGAAGCGAGACTGGGAGATTACAATCTTGAGGAGATGGAGAGGAGATCATTACTCCTAGCCGGCCCTCTCCTTGGCGAGCTAGGATTTGGAGTTCCCCGGACGTTTGGGACAGGCATTAATGGTGTGAGACGGAGCTGCACAATAGAGACAGAGAAACTCGGAGAGACGTCTTCGGCGCTCAGCAGGAGTTAAACGGGAACGGCCAAGTTGCATGGGCTCATCTTTAGATGGTGACAGTTGACGAGGAAGAGGAGCAGAAGATTTTGGAGCAGATGATCTTCCACACTCAGTTGCTCTCTCTCTGAAACGTAAATCAACTTTCGTGCAGAGTGAGATTAGCTCATCTAACTTAGAAGGTAAGTCTCTGGTAGCTAACTCATCTTTAATACGCTCAGATAAGCCATGCCAGAATGCAGCATACAGGGCCTCGTCGTTCCATGCCAGTTCGGATGCCAGGATCTGGAACTGTATCAGATATTGTCCTACAGTACGTGACCCCTGGCGTAAATGGAGAATCTCGGATGAAGCTGAGGTTACCCGGCCTGGCTCGTCGAAGATGCGCCTGAATGTTGACACGAAGGCAGTGTAGGAAGATAGCAGGGTGTCGGACCTCTCCCATAACGGTGATGCCCAATCAAGGGCGGAGCCACTGAGAAGAGAAATAATGTAGGCAATTTTTGTACGGTCACTGGGAAAATTGCCAGGTTGTAGCTCAAACTGAATCTCACACTGGTTGAGAAATCCCCTGCAGAATCTTGGAGATCCGTCAAATTTTGCTGGCGTTGGAAGATGAAGACGTGGAGCAGAAATGGGTAAGGTGGGTGGGGTTATAGCTGGAGTCACTGTGGTTGACGCACCAGACGCGCCTGATCCACGGAGAGTTGTCTGAATCCCATCCAGCCGAGTAGAGAGATCCTGGAGACAGCGGATGATGTGGCCCTGTGCAGCCTCCTGATGTTCTAGTCGGGCTGCCAGTTCTTGCATCGGCCTGGCCGCTTGATCCTGGTCTCCGGCTGGATTCATTAGGTCAGTGCTTACTGTCACAACTGAGGGCCTGAGCTGACGGGAGGCAGCCTCAGTTGTAGGGGCTGAGATGTACCGGAACCTGGGAGGTTGTATCAGACCCCTGGACATGTAAGTAACATGAATAATAACTGCCTGAAGGCGTGACCACGACAACTTGGATAAAAGTCAATGATGTTTATTATGACAACTCCGCAACACAGCAGCAGTAAAAGAAAACGTAAAAGTCAGCAAAGAATAAATACAGTTCCTGGGTACTACAGGATGGCAGGAGCCACAGGGCACTGGTAGTGTGAGATAGTTCTTATGATCTTCTAGATGGAAAGTCCTTACCAGGCCCGACTGTAGCAATGGAGATAACCCAGGATTGTGCCAGCTGGTGTTCCAGGAAAAGCTGGGTTGCTGAAGATAAAACAGCTGCTGTGGATACTGGCTGGAACCAGACTGTTGTTAGCACGGAGTGGATACTGGCTGGAACCAGTTAAATAATAAATGAACTTGGGAGCGATGAAATATGAACTGAAATGTAGAACTTGAGAGCGGAGAAATAATAATACCGGTGGAGAGTGGTAAAGTGTAGAAAGGACACCGGCCCTTTAAGGGAAGCTGTACTCTGCTGAAAGCTGAGCTGGAAGCAGGTAATGTTGTAGCTGGAAACAGATGAATCCACAATGGATTGGAGAGTCAGGCTACACCGCAGGTGGAATGCTGGTGCGGGTCTCTATGGTGGAAGTCTTGAGACAGGAGCTGGAACCTGGAAGACAATCACAGGAGAGAGACAAACAGGAACTAGGTTTGACAACCAAAGCACTGACGCCTTCCTTGCTCAGGCACAGTGTATTTATACCTGCAGCAAGGAAGGGATTGGCTAGGCAATTATGCAGATTATCAATACTGAGAACAGATTGGTGGAAATGATCAGCTGACAGAATCCAAGATGGCTGCGCCCATGCAGACACTTGGAGGGAAGTTTGGTTTGTAATCCATGTGGTAATGAAAACAGTAATGGCGGCGCCGGCCACCGGAGACAGGAGGCGCCAGGCTGACAGATGCACATCCAACCACGCGGACACAGCGGAGGCCGCGGCTGACGTAATCGCCACTCAGACACTCTGCATGCAGAAGTTCAGGGACGGCGGCGGAGGCTGCGGGAGACGCCATGCCAGGTGTAATATGGCGTTTACTGTGACAGCGTCCCAGAGTGACAGGAGAGGATACAGGAATGTACACATCAGGATAACAGATGGGATCCGGTCCTGGAGCGCTGAGCCAGCCTTAGGAGGCATCTGATGGGTAAGAAATGGCGTCCAGATACCCGGATCGTGACATGGAGGAAATGAGTTCCACCACCTCCCCAAGGCCACTTTAAGCCCTGTATCTATCTATCTATCTATCTATCTATCTATCTATCTATCTATCTATCTATCTATCTATCTATCTATCGCTACTCTTTTTTTAAAGCCACCCTCTGATTTAAAAGGGGGTGGTCAAGGGGGGTTGTAGGGGGCCCCAGAGATATCGCGCCTCAAGATTTCTGTTGCCGGCCCTGACTCTAACACAGACCCCTAAACTAACCCTAATGCCTTAACCATAAAGAGCAGACTGGATGATCCATGTAATTCTTATCTGCCGTAAAATGCTATGTTTCTATGTGTAAGGTGTATTGCAAGAAAATATCTGCAAATCCAACAGTACTGTAACTGCTGTATATACTTGCACTTGCGGGGCGAGAACATCTCCCCTAATTGAATTCAGCCCTATGAATAGAGGTTGTGCGATCCCTGTGATCCCTGTGCAGCAGTCACATTACATTGTTGCTCTTTTATTTTTGCAGAGCTGGGAGCTGTAACCCACAGACCAGCTGCAATAATTACTCTTATACATAACACAGCCAACACTTCTCTATTCCTGTATAGTGGATGTAATTCTCAGTATATGTCACTAACAGCTGCACAGTACCTCTTGTGTAATCCTTTGTAGAGCATGTCATTCTCAGTATATGTCACTGACAGCTGCACAGTACCACTTGTGTAATCCTTTGTAAAGCATGTAAATCTAAGTATATGTCACTGACAGCTGCACAGTACCACTTGTGTAATCCTTTGTAAAGCATGTAAATCTCAGTATATGTCCCTGACAGCTGCACCACGGCACGTCTATAATGCTGTATACTGGATGTAATTCTATGCATACAGTATTACAGAAGTGCTTCCTATATTATATTGTGGTTACTGTGATGCTCTCTTGTCTTTATGGTCACAGCTGCAATGCTCTGTGCATTATGTGGTGGCCACTACAATGCTCTCTATATTATTTAGAGGTCACTGAGATGTTCCCTGTATTATAGTAGGTCAACGATGCTCCTTGACTTATACGGTGCTCAATATATTATTCTCTGCATTACATGGTAGTCACCAGGGTCGGCTCCAGACCTACTAGCACCCTGAGCGAGAAAATTTCAAAGCACCCCCCCCCCCCTCCCCCCATGTGCGCGACTTCGGCCCGCATGCTCCTGGAAAAGTGGGCGTGGCCTCACAATTTCATATTATAAAACTATAAATAAATATATTTTCACCCCCCCTCTACGCACACAATTAGCAGCCTTACACATAGCAGCCACAGTAGTGTTCCTTACACATATGTAATATCTTTATAAAGTGGGTTCGTACCTGAAGCTCGATCGTCTTCGTGATCGGCCGTATCCACTCTTCAACGATGCCGAGGCCAGCGACTATCCGTTCCGTCACCTGTAGGGCTGGGGCAGAAGGACCAGGAGAACCCTGGAAGAACAACCCAAACACACTACACTCAAGGACCACTACACATGGGGGCGGTGACAACCATTTATTGCACTGAAGATATCAGTCACTGCTATAACTCAATTCTTATTAAACACAATTGCATAGGTTGAACATTACTACAATACCCTGAGTCTTTCCCTGTCCATAACAGTTACTACAGCTCATATATATCTCCAAGGCCTAACGATAACTGGATCAAACAATCAAATACATCACACGTAATAACAATCATTTGGACGGCAATGATATTTTAGGATGAGAAATGTCCTGACAGTAATCTGAGAGCGCTTCCTCAACTGTCCATAAGATGGCGTTGCGCGCCAAGCACTAATGTTCAGTTCCTGCACCTCTGTGGGCGTTTGCGGTTAGTGTCCCTTTAATAACACGCTTGCACCCTAACAGAGAACTCCTGTAGAGGACGTCAGTGGACGAAAGGTAAGTTTCTGTAAGGGAATGCGTCACCCGGAATACTTGTAGTATGACACATCAACAAAAGCTAACGGTGGTACTCGTATTTGTATCCACGGAAAAGGTAAGTCAAGGAGATGAAGCTACTCCGGGTACTGTGACATATGGATGAAGCTCCGGCATAATTGGCACAGCTGGATCCCGAACATGTATTTATGTAGGAGCGGGGAGCACGCGGCCTCTGTAATACTGTTAGAGGTTCCTACTGTCTGCCTCTGAGTCTCTGGCTTTCTTAGGAGCCACTGAGTCACACTACTTGGTCTCTGGCACAGACCGGGTAACAGCCAGGGTGTGAGTGGAAACTGCCTTGCTCTTTAGAACAGGGAGGGGGAGTCACTTTGTGCCATAACTTCAGGGAGCCACTGAAAAGAGTACCTGTGTGTTGCTGGCTCCTGCCAGTCCGGTCTCCTTCAGCTCTCCGTCCGGTCCTGTGGCTCTGGTATCGGCCAGCCTAGTCCCCGCTCCTCCTTATCAGGCTGGGGATGGTGCCTGCAGTGTGCTAGGGTCAGCTCCAGCCGTCCCCCGGTGTCTGCTCCCGCTTCCCCGCTGTGCGGCGGTTCCCCCTCTACTCTGCAGTGGTTCGTGGCCCTCACACTCCGGCGGCGGCAGGCGGCTCTCACTGTGACGGCTGTCACAGCCGCGGCTCTCCCTCGGTGCGCTCTCCGCAGCGGCTTCTCCTCTTCCCGCGTGCGGCGGCTGGCGGCTCCCCTCTCAGTGCAGCCACGCGGCGGACGGACTCCTCCTCCTGTAGACGCCACTCTCCTCTATATCGGACCCCTCCTCACCTGCGCGCCTTCTTGTCCTCCAATCCCTGGGACTCTAGAGGTTCCCGCTTTCCCGTCGCGGTCAGGCTGTCCTGGGTCCCAGTGCCCTAACTGTTTGTGGGCACCAGGTAGGGAGTTTAACCCTATCAATGTCAGCAGAAGAATAGGGGGTCCTTAGGGAGCGCTGACTGCAGTTAGGGCCATGATGGGGTAAGAAGGGTATCCTAAACGTGGGTACCACACATAGAGGGGCAGATGTATTAACCTGGAGAACGCATAAGGAAGTAATAAACCAGTGACATGAGCAAGGTGATAAAGGCACCAGCCAATCAGCTCCGATATGCAAATTAATAGTTAGAATCTGATTGGAGGGTGCCTTTATCACCTTGCAAATATCACTGGTTTATCACTTCCTTATGCCGTCTCCAGGTTAATACATCTGCCCCAATGTCTCCAGTATAGTGCAAGCTACACAGGACATGCCCCCCATCAATGCCAGCTACACAGGACATGACCCCCCCCTCCTCAGTAGTTACAGCTACATAGGACATGCCCCCTCAGCAGTGCCAGCTACACAGAACATGCCACCCCAGCAGTGCCAGCTACACAGGACATGCCCCCCCAGCAGTGCCAGCTACACAGGACATGCCCCCCCAGCAGTGCCATCTACACAGTACATGCCCCCCAGCAGTGCTCCCCCAGTGCCAGATACATAAATGCCCCCAGCATTGCCAGATACATAAATGCCCCCACAGTGCCAGATACATAAATGCCCCCACAGTGCCCGATACATAAATGCCCCCACAGTGCCAGATACATAAATGCCCCCACTGTGCCAGATACATAAATGCCCCACAGTGCCAGATACATAAATGCGCCCACAGTGCCAGATATGCCCCCACAGTACCATCTGTCCGGCGTCGGCGACGAGGGAGGGGGACTGCTGTAGGCGGACTAAAGTTAAACTACTCAGTGTGTGCTATGCGTGCTGTGTAGCGCCGGCATTTGACGTCAGACACCGACGCCGCACAGCGCGCACTGAGTAGTTTACCAAAGTCCATAGGGGCGGGACGGGCGGACGCTGCTGGAGGCGCACACAGAACCAGGCTCCAGGCTCCAATATGGTGGCGCCAGCGTGCGGCGTCCATTAAGGGTGGCGCCCTGCGTGGCCGCTCTATTGGAACATGCCTGGAGCCGGCCCTGGTAGTCACTATAAGATTTTCTACATTATCTAGCAGTCATGCGATGCTCTTCGCAAACCCGGTGACAGGGGGGGACAAAGGGGACACCCGTACAGGGCCCCAGGTTCAGGGGGTCCCAAGGATAAGGGGCACAAAAAATGGGATCCCCCAAACCCCTCCTGTCTCCTTTTACCCAATCACTTGGTCCAGTCCTTGTGGTCCATGCTGTATTGCCGTCATTACGCATGTCGCTGCGCTGCCACTTCCCTGTCTGTCCCTGACACCACCACTGAAGAGCCGGGCAGCCCAGCAGGAAAACCACCGGGCTCACTGACTGAGTCAAAGGCTCCACACAGAAGCCGCCCACAGCCCCACCGCTGTCCAACTCCACTCCCTACAGACAAGAGACACTCTGACTGTGATGAGCCTCTCTACATACAATCTGTGTGTATATATATATACATTTTAAAAGCCATCCTCTGCTTTAAAAGGGGGTTCAATGGGGCTTGCGGGGGCCCCAGGGATACCTGTGTACTGGGCCCCAAGATTTCTGTTGCCGGCCCTGACTGTACAATATATAATGGAAGCTTGTCACAGCCTGGGCAGCATTAGGGGTGGCCTAACCATTACGCGGGGTATGCGGCTGAGTAAGGTGCCACGCTAAGGAGGGCGATGGGTTGCAGGAGTCAGTCAAACCTCGCCGATGGCATTTTAAATGTGGCGCCATCGGGGGGGGGGGCTGGTTTGATCAATATATATTAGCTGCGGGTAGCCTGCTTTAGCGGTCTGCGGTGTTTGGTCTCCCTCACTACTGTTTCCGGCGCTTCAAGTGTGGGACCCCTTTCGGCAGCTCCTCCTTAATGGTCTGTGCCCCTATTCTGCCCAGATCACATTATTATCCTTTTGGTCCCACTTATTCCCATTTCACATCATGGGCGTC
Source organism: Pseudophryne corroboree (assembly GCF_028390025.1). NCBI lineage: Eukaryota > Metazoa > Chordata > Amphibia > Anura > Myobatrachidae > Pseudophryne > Pseudophryne corroboree. The sequence continues at coordinate 71,173,158 of NC_086452.1, forward strand.
ATTTAGAAATTTACACATTTTATAATTAAGTGCTAACTCTCCTACGCCTGTTGGGCATCCCATTGCTCTGATTGGCCTGCACGGTATGCCGCATTTTAATGTTTTTGCCACTACGTTTGGAGTGGTTGCAGTTTTGTCCCTGGTTTCTCTTATTCAGTATTACTTTCTTCTTTTAACTTACTCGTATAATATTCCAATAAACGGCATGTGAGAAAATAGCACAAAGAAACATATTTGCAGTTTGATAAAAGTGAGATAATTGAATGAGTAATGAGTTTGATGCCGGCCTCTTGATTCTCTTTAATAACTTTCATTGTATCCTCTTCCCAGTCTGGGTTTTATTGAAATGGATGAGAAAATCATAGTTGTTCCAACAGATGGGAAATTCATTTCAGTTACTTTACTACAGATCTGGAATTACACGAGTGAAGCGCGGCTTTATTGTGTGCACAGCGAAGGGAAAGTTGATTAAAAAAGAAATGTGAGGCTGCTGGAACGTGACTGCAGAAAGAGGCTAATAATTTATGTTTGTGTTGCACTATAATCAGCACATAGTAATCATCCCTTAGTGCAGGGGTAGGGAAGCTTTGACACTCCAGCCAGGCTCGGACTGGCCCACAGGGGTACATGGGAAACCACCGTAGGCCCCTCTGCCTGGGGGGCCCTCCTCCTGTAGGTATCAGGTCCTAGACTGTGCACTTGAATTATATATTATACATATGTTACCTTATACTGCACAGGATTATGATGTATTCTCTACAGTACATTGCTGTCATTAATCTGGTACATTATCATGCATGCACTAGCATTAATTACTATATAAATTTTCAAGGAGTCCAGACCAGGTACTCTATAATGGTTATCCAAACCTCTGCGGTGGCTGGCCACACCCCCTTTGGAGGCTGGCCACACCTATAATCATGGGCCCATACCAATGAATACCCCCAGTGGGCCCTTCACGCTCCAGTCCGACACTGACTCCAGCTGTTGTTAAACAACACATACCAGCATGCCCTTCTACAGTTTTGCTATTTGACCATGCTAAAACTGTTGCAAGGCATGCTGGGATGTATAGTTCAACAACAGCTGGAGGGCCGCAGGTTCCTCACCCCTGCCTTAGTGTATAAGTAATATGTGATATCTGTTCTCTTGTTACTCTCTATAAGCTTTAGTGTTTCCACCCACATGCCACCTACACATTCACCTTTATGCCATACCCTCCAACTGTACCTTTTTAGCAGGTACAGTCAGGGCCGGCGACAGGGGGGGGTCAAAGGGGACACCTGTACCGGGCATCAAGGATCAGAGGGGCCCAAAGTATATGCCACTTAGTGTCCGGCAGGGATGTGAGCAGGGATTCATCATGGAGTTATTGGCATACTTGTATTGTAGAGCGCCAATCTTTTGTATATGTTATTGGCATACTTGCCTACTCTCCCGGAATGGGCGGGAGGTTCCCGAAAATCGGGTGACCCTCCCGGCCCCCTGGAAGAGCAGGCAAGTCTCCCGATTTTTTAGGGGCCCCCCAGCCTGGCCGCCCACTTAGTGAGTAAAGTGGGCGGTCCGGGCAGTCGATGACGCGATTCTTGCTGAATCGCGTCATCATAGCAACGCCCCCTGCTGTATAATGCCGGTAATCGCGGCATTACATAGCAGGGGCGTGGCTTTTAACTATGTGCCACTATAACCCCGCCCCTGTTAAGCCTCCGTCCACCCCTGTTCTGCCTCCGCCCCACCCCCTATGCGTGTCATAACCCTGCCCCGCCCCCCTGCTGAGCCGACCTGGCTGATCTCTCCCGGTGAGAGCAGCCACGTTGTCGGCATGTATGGTTATTGGGGAAAGACACACCGTGGTGTGTGTGGGGGAGGAAGGAGAGATATACTGTACATATTTATATTAGTGATGAGCACCGGAAATTTTTCGGGTTTTGTGTTTTGGTTTTGGGTTCGGTTCCGCGGCCGTGTTTTGGGTTCGAACGCGTTTTGGCAAAACCTCACCGAATTTTTTTTGTCGGATTCGGGTGTGTTTTGGATTCGGGTGTTTTTTTCAAAAAACCCTAAAAAACAGCTTAAATCATAGAATTTGGGGGTCATTTTGATCCCAAAGTATTATTAACCTCAATAACCATAATTTCCACTCATTTTTAGTCTATTCTGAACACCTCACACCTCACAATATTATTTTTAGTCCTAAAATTTGCACCAAGGTCGCTGGATGACTAAGCTCAGCGACCCAAGTGGCCGACACAAACACCTGGCCCATCTAGGAGTGGCACTGCAGTGTCACGCAGGATGGCCCTTCAAAAAATTACTCCCCAAACAGCACATGACGCAAAGAAGAAAAAAAGAGGCGCAATGAGGTAGCTGTGTGAGTAAGCTAAGCGACCCTAGTGGCCGACACAAACACCTGGCCCATCTAGGAGTGGCACTGCAGTGTTACGCAGGATGGCCCTTCCAAAAAACACCCCCCAAACAGCACATGACGCAAAGAAAAAAAGAGGCGCAATGAGGTAGCTGTGTGACTAAGCTAAGCGACCCTAGTGGCCGACACAAACACCTGGCCCATCTAGGAGTGTCACTGCAGTGTTTCAAAAAACTACTCCCCAAACAGCACATGGCGCAAAGAAGAAAAAAAAGATGCGCAATGAGGTAGCTGTGTGACTAAGATAAGCGACCCTAGTGGCCGACACAAACACCTGGCCCATCTAGGAGTGGCACTGCAGTGTCACGCAGGATGGCCCTTCCAAAAAACACCCCCCAAACAGCACATGACGCAAAGAAAAAAAGAGGCGCAATGAGGTAGCTGTGTGACTAAGATAAGCGACCCAAGTGGCCGACACAAACACCTGGCCCATCTAGGAGTGGCACTGCAGTGTCATGCAGGATGGCCCTTCCAAAAAACACCCCCCAAACAGCACATGACGCAAAGAAAAAAAGAGGCGCAATGAGGTAGCTGTGTGACTAAGATAAGCGACCCAAGTGGCCGACACAAACACCTGGCCCATCTAGGAGTGGCACTGCAGTGTCACGCAGGATGGCCCTTCAAAAAAAACACCCCCCAAACAGCACATGACGCAAAGAAAAAAAGAGGCGCAATGAGGTAGCTGTGTGACTAAGATAAGCGACCCAAGTGGCCGACACAAACACCTGGCCCATCTAGGAGTGGCACTGCAGTGTCACGCAGGATGGCCCTTCAAAAAACTACTCCCCAAACAGCACATGACGCAAAGAAGAAAAAAAAGATGCACAATGAGGTAGCTGTGTGACTAAGATAAGCGACCCTAGTGGCCGACACAAACACCTGGCCCATCTAGGAGTGGCACTGCAGTGTCACGCAGGATGGCCCTTCCAAAAAACACCCCCCAAACAGCACATGACGCAAAGAAAAAAAGAGGCGCAATGAGGTAGCTGTGTGACTAAGATAAGCGACCCAAGTGGCCGACACAAACACCTGGCCCATCTAGGAGTGGCACTGCAGTGTCACGCAGGATGGCCCTTCCAAAAACTACTCCCCAAACAGCACATGACGCAAAGAAAAATGAAAGAAAAAAGAGGTGCATGATGGAATTGTCCTTGGGCCCTCCCACCCACCCTTATGTTGTATAAACAGGACATGCACACTTTAACCAACCCATCATTTCAGTGACAGGGTCTGCCACACGACTGTGACTGAAATGACGGGTTGGTTTGGACCCCCACCAAAAAAGAAGCAATTAATCTCTCCTTGCACAAACTGGCTCTACAGAGGCAAGATGTCCACCTCATCATCATCCTCCGATATATCACCGTGTACATCCCCCTCCTCACAGATTATCAATTCGTCCCCACTGGAATCCACCATCTCAGCTCCCTGTGTACTTTGTGGAGGCAATTGCTGCTGGTGAATGTCTCCACGGAGGAATTGATTATAATTCATTTTAATGAACATCATCTTCTCCACATTTTCTGGATGTAACCTCGTACGCCGATTGCTGACAAGGTGAGCGGCGGCACTAAACACTCTTTCGGAGTACACACTTGTGGGAGGGCAACTTAGGTAGAATAAAGCCAGTTTGTGCAAGGGCCTCCAAATTGCCTCTTTTTCCTGCCAGTATAAGTACGGACTGTCTGACGTGCCTACTTGGATGCGGTCACTCATATAATCCTCCACCATTCTTTCAATGGGGAGAAAATCATATGCAGTGACAGTAGACGACATGTCCGTAATCGTTGTCAGGTCCTTCAGTCCGGACCAGATGTCAGCATCAGCAGTCGCTCCAGACTGCCCTGCATCACCGCCAGCGGGTGGGCTCGGAATTCTGAGCCTTTTCCTCGCACCCCCAGTTGCGGGAGAATGTGAAGGAGGAGATGTTGACAGGTCGCGTTCCGCTTGACTTGACAATTTTCTCACCAGCAGTTCTTTGAACCCCAGCAGACTTTTGTCTGCCGGAAAGAGAGATCCAAGGTAGGTTTTAAATCTAGGATCGAGCACGGTGGCCAAAATGTAGTGCTCTGATTTCAACAGATTGACCACCCGTGAATCCTTGTTAAGCGAATTAAGGGCTCCATCCACAAGTCCCACATGCCTAGCGGAATCGCTCTGTGTTAGCTCCTCCTTCAATGTCTCCAGCTTCTTCTGCAAAAGCCTGATGAGGGGAATGACCTGACTCAGGCTGGCAGTGTCTGAACTGACTTCACGTGTGGCAAGTTCAAAAGGTTGCAGAACCTTGCACAACGTTGAAATCATTCTCCACTGCGCTTGAGACAGGTGCATTCTACCTCCTATATCGTGCTCAGTTGTATAGGCTTGAATGGCCTTTTGCTGCTCCTCCAACCTCTGAAGCATATAGAGGGTTGAATTCCACCTCGTTACCACTTCTTGCTTCAGATGATGGCAGGGCAGGTTCAGGCGTTTTTGGTGGTGCTCCAGTCTTCTGTACGTGGTGCCTGTACGCCGAAAGTGTCCCGCAATTCTTCTGGCCACCGACAGCATCTCTTGCACGCCCCTGTCGTTTTTTAAATAATTCTGCACCACCAAATTCAAGGTATGTGCAAAACATGGGACGTGCTGGAATTTGCCCAGATTTAATGCACACACAATATTGCTGGCGTTGTCCGATGCCACAAATCCACAGGAGAGTCCAATTGGGGTAAGCCATTCCGCGATGATCTTCCTCAGTTGCCGTTAGAGGTTTTCAGCTGTGTGCGTATTCTGGAAAGCGGTGATACAAAGCGTAGCCTGCCTAGGAAAGAGTTGGCGTTTGCGAGATGCTGCTACTGGTGCCGCCGCTGCTGTTCTTGCGGCGGGAGTCCATACATCTACCCAGTGGGCTGTCACAGTCATATAGTCCTGAGCCTGCCCTGATCCACTTGTCCACATGTCCGTGGTTAAGTGGACATTGGGTACAACTGCATTTTTTAGGACACTGGTGAGTCTTTTTCTGAGGTCTGTGTACATTTTCGGTATCGCCTGCCTAGAGAAATGGAACCTAGATGGTATTTGGTACCGGGGACACAGTACCTCCAACAAGTCTCTAGTTGGCTCTGCAGTAATGATGGATACAGGAACCACGTTTCTCACCGCCCAGGATGCCAAGGCCTCAGTTATCCGCTTTGCAGCAGGATGACTGCTGTGATATTTCATCTTCCTCGCAAAGGACTGTTGGACAGTCAATTGCTTGGTGGAAGTAGTAAAAGTGGTCTTACGACTTCCCCTCTGGGATGACCATCGACTCCCAGCAGCAACAACAGCAGCGCCAGCAGCAGTAGGCGTTACACGCAAGGATGCATCGGAGGAATCCCAGGCAGGAGAGGACTCGTCAGAATTGCCAGTGACATGGCCTGCAGGACTATTGGCATTCCTGGGGAAGGAGGAAATTGACACTGAGGGAGTTGGTGGGGTGGTTTGCGTGAGCTTGGTTACAAGAGGAAGGGATTTACTGGTCAGTGGACTGCTTCCGCTGTCGCCCAAAGTTTTTGAACTTGTCACTGACTTATGATGAATGCGCTGCAGGTGACGTATAAGGGAGGATGTTCCGAGGTGGTTAATGTCCTTACCCCTACTTATTACAGCTTGACAAAGGCAACACACGGCTTGACAAATGTTGTCCGCATTTCTGTTGAAATACTTCCACACCGAAGAGCTGATTTTTTTGGTATTTTCACCAGGCATGTCAATGGCCATATTCCTCCCACGGACAACAGGTGTCTCCCCGGGTGCCTGACTTAAACAAACCACCTCACCATCAGAATCCTCCTTGTCAATTTCCTCCCCAGCGCCAGCAACACCCATATCCTCCTCATCCTGGTGTACTTCAACACTGACATCTTCAATCTGACTATCAGTAACTGGACTGCGGGTGCTCCTTCCAGCACTTGCAGGGGGCGTGCAAATGGTGGAAGGCGCATGCTCTTCACGTCCAGTGTTGGGAAGGTCAGGCATCGCAAACGACACAATTGGACTCTCCTTGTGGATTTGTGATTTCGAAGAACGCACAGTTCTTTGCTGTGCTTTTGCCAGCTTGAGTCTTTTCATTTTTCTAGCGAGAGGCTGAGTGCTTCCATCCTCATGTGAAGCTGAACCACTAGCCATGAACATAGGCCAGGGCCTCAGCCGTTCCTTGCCACTCCGTGTGGTAAATGGCATATTGGCAAGTTTATGCTTCTCCTACGACAATTTTATTTTAGATTTTTGAGTCCTTTTTTTACTGATATTTGGTGTTTTGGATTTTACATGCTCTGTACTATGACATTGGGCATCGGCCTTGGCAGACGACGTTGATGGCATTTCATCATCTCGGCCATGACTAGTGGCAGCAGCTTCAGCACGAGGTGGAAGTCGATCTTGATCTTTCCCTATTTTTGGAACCTCAACATTTTTGTTCTCCATATTTTAATAGGCACAACTAAAAGGCACCTCAGGTAAACAATGGAGATGGATGGATACTAGTATACTTATGGATGACGAGCGACTGCCAACACAGAGGTAGCTACAGCCGTGGACTACCGTACTGCGTCTGCTGCTAGTATAGACTGGATGATAATGATATAAAAAATATATATATATCACTACTGCAGGACAGGTATATATTATATAATGACGGACCTGCTGGACACTGTCAGCACTGCAGACTCCTAAAGTAAACTACTAGTATGAAGAAGATAGAAAAAAAAAACACCACAGGTAGGTATACAATTATGGATGGACGAGCGACTGCCGACACAGAGGTAGCTACAGCCGTGGACTACCGTACTGCGTCTGCTGCTAGTATAGACTGGATGATAATGATATAAAAAATATATATATCACTACTGCAGGACAGGTATATATTATATAATGACGGACCTGCTGGACACTGTCAGCACTGCAGACTCCTAAAGTAAACTACTAGTATGAAGAAGATAGAAAAAAAAAAAAACACCACAGGTAGGTATACCATTATGGATGGACGAGCGACTGCCGACACAGAGGTAGCTACAGCCGTGGACTACCGTACTGCGTCTGCTGCTAGTATAGACTGGATGATAATGATATAAAAAATATATATATATCACTACTGCAGGACAGGTATATATTATATAATGACGGACCTGCTGGACACTGTCAGCACTGCAGACTCCTAAAGTAAACTACTAGTATGAAGAAGATAGAAAAAAAAAAAAACACCACAGGTAGGTATACAATTATGGATGGACGAGCGACTGCCGACACAGAGGTAGCTACAGCCGTGGACTACCGTACTGCGTCTGCTGCTAGTATAGACTGGATGATAATGATATAAAAAAAATATATATATCACTACTGCAGGACAGGTATATATTATATAATGACGGACCTGCTGGACACTGTCAGCAGAATGCGTTTATAGAATAAAAACACCACACGACGAGTGTTTAACTTTTTCAGGCAGACAATCACAATATACTGGTGGTCAGTGGTCACTGGTCAGTCACACTGGCAGTGGCACTCTGGCAGCAAAAGTGTGCACTGTTAAATATGTACTCCTGCTATAACTGCTCCCCAGTCTCCCCCACAATTAAGCTGTGTGAGCAGTGAGCACTCAGCACAGTCAGATATACATAGATGATGCAGCACACTGAGGCTGAGCACAGATATGGTATGTGACTGTGTATCGTTTTTTTTCAGGCAGAGAACGGATTATATTAAATAATAAAAATAAATAAAACTGCACTGGTGGTCAGTCACTAGTATAACTATCAGCAAAACTCTGCACTCTCTGAGTACTCCTCCTAATGCTCCAGTAAATCAAGTGTCTCACTCTCTATCTATTCTAAACGGAGAGGACGCCAGCCACGTCCTCTCCCTATCAATCTCAATGCACGTGTGAAAATGGCGGCGACGCGCGGCTCCTTATATAGAATCCGAGTCTCGCGAGAATCCGACAGCGGGATGATGACGTTCGGGCGCGCTCGGGTTAACCGAGCAAGGCGGGAGGATCCGAGTCGCTCGGACCCGTGTAAAAAAAGGTGAAGTTCGGGCGGGTTCGGATTCCGAGGAACCGAACCCGCTCATCACTAATTTATATATCTGTATACTGTAGATAAAGAAAAATATATATATTTATTTAATATCAGTTTATTATATAGCACAGCAAATTCCGTTGCTCTGAGGGGGCCACAGAGATATCACTGTACCGGACCCCAAGATGTCTGTTGCCTGCCCTGGGTACAGTACCTTTTTTTTATGGTCTGTCCCGATTTTGGCTCTCCAAACTTCCATTGAAAGTTACAAACAATCAAGGCAATAAACAAAAAGTGAAAAACTTGCGCTTCAAACAATAGTGCGACAACAATCACTAGGGCGGTTAGCCTCGCCCTAAACAAAAATGTGAATAAAAAATCTGCTGATTGTGGAACGCAGCTGCCCCTATAGGTGGACCACAGCGGCACGGAACCCTTTTGATATGCATTTGTAATAGCTGCATTCTATATACAGGAGTGACGCTGTGTTTCCGGCTACGTCACCGGTAACGGGTATGTACCGCAGTGGAACCGAGGCCACTATCCACGTACTCGTCCACCTATAGGGGCAGCTGCGTTCCACAAGTAGGAGGGACGCGGCGCTCCCGGTGACGTCACCCGCAAGGAGCATGCGCCGTAAGATATCTGAGGTTACTATTTAGATACTCAGCGGGTGTGGTCCATTCACGGGAAGTCCACATCACTTCCGGTGACGATATCCGGAAGTATTGTGCGTTCCAAAGGATTTGGAATGCACGCCGTGAAAATCATGAATTGTTTTAAAGTTTATCTGTATTTTCTTACATAAAAATATGTGGGTATATATAAGGAGATATTGATTATACCAATGAGGTGAATTGTAAATTAATTGGAGCACTAATACCAAGCAAATAGGTGATGTCTGGGCACAACCAATCAGGACAGATCTAAGGGTATATATACTCTTTAGATCTGTGGCCACCACACACCTTGAAAAAGGCTCCTTAGTGACCAGAAATGCGTCGGAACCAGACTAGCTGCCAGCTTCTTTGGGGGAAGTTCAAGAACATCCAGCTCAGCAGTAAATCCGGTACCTTAACCCGGGAGGGTGTTGAATGTTTATGCTGTTGTGGGTGGGCACTATTGACACCCCACATTATCTGGTACGAATGCTGTACTATTAGTGGTGGATTTTAATATTGTCAAAACGCAAGTTTATGTTGGATTTTGTGAATTAAAACGTACTTCACTACTAGATTATTTTCCTTGTATTTTGGGATGAGTGTGGACCTTTAAAACTACAGTTGAGCCACATCACCAAGGAAGAAAAATCCAGAAGTTTGATCGAGATATGGAGTAATGAATGAATATCATCTGATTCCCTAGAGACATTTTTGGAACTTCCACTGAGGGACTATAATTCAAGTCCGTATGTTGTAAGGTGACTGTTTACCCCAGGGGTGTGCAAAATAACAAATCAGCAGATTTTTAAGAAAAGGGGCATGGCCATGCCCACTTTACCCATGACCACGCCCCCTTTTCTAATTTGTTCCGATTTTTCTGTGTAAAATGTTGGAGGGTATGTCATGTTTATGTGATATGTGTAGGCTGTAGCTTAGGATTCCCAGTAGGGATGGCCATAGACCATCGAAGATTCAAAATCATTGATGGTCTATGACAGATGGTAACTACTTTTACCATCGTTGGGGGAGAACCAGAGGGTTTCCCACCATCGATGGTAAAGAGCTATCAAATAATTGTTTTAATATTTTCTCTAGGGTGTCAGGGACATGGAGAATAGCTCCGCCCCCGGACACCAGTGAAGCCACGCTCCCGGGCTCTGATTGGCTCTTGTATATCTCAATACTAAAGTAATGGGGATCATCGATGGGCAAAACCATCGATGGTTCCCTTACATATGGTTGCCCACCATCAAGGTAATCCACCAATGGTACCATCGATGGATAACCCACCGATGGCCATCCCAGTCCCAGCAGCCATACACTCTATAACCACAGCTGTTATCACCCTCATGCCACCTACACATCCATCCCCGTGAATAATTTTGCAATTTGTAGCCCATAATGATTAATAATAATTTATCCCAAATTTTCAGTCTTCTCTGGCATCCTACGGAGAGGAAGGCTTTTAGTATGTAATACTTGTGGCCACAAAACTTCATGTACAGTAGGAACTTGAGCAGAGGCTGAAAGAGACAGAGTGGAGAATGGAAAATAAGATAAATATTGCAACACAGCAGTAGCCATTGCATTAGTGTAATTTACAATACACACGCTAAGCCGCCGCCCTCTGGGAGTGAATCTTAGCTTAGCAGAATTGCGAACGAAGTATTCACAATATTGCGCAAAGATTTTTCTGTGCAGTTTCTGAGTAGCTCGAGACTTACTCTTCCAGTGCGATCAGTTCAGTGCTTGTCGTTCCTGGTTTGACATCACAAACACACCCAGCGTTCGCCCAGACACTCCCCCGCTTCTTCAGCTACTCCCGCGTTTTTCCCAGAAACGGCAGCGTTTTTTCACACACACCCATAAAACGGCCAGTTTCCGCCCAGAAACACCCACTTCCTGTCAATCACACTCTGATCACTAGAACGATGAAAAAACCTCGTAATGCCGTGAGTAAAATACCAAACTTCTTAGCAAATTTACTTGGCGCAGTGCGAACATTGTGCATGCGCAATTAGCGGAAAATCGCTGCGATGCGAAGAAAATTACCGAGCGAACAACTCGGAATGAGGGCCAATATGTCTACATGGAACATATAGCATACCAGTAGCCAGGCAATGGGGTGTAATTTATAATATGCCTATATGGAACAACGTGCAGATGCCCCACTTGTTCATATAGACCAGTGGTGGGGAACCTGTGGCCCTCCAGCTGTTGTTGAACTACACATCCCAGCATGCCCTGCAGCAGTTTTAGCATGGCCTAATAGCAAAACTGTAGCAGGGCATGCTGGTATGTGTAGTTCAACAACAGCAGGAGGGCCAAATGTTCCCCATCCCTGATATAGACTAATTACAATCTTAGTGGTCTATTCATTAATGGACAAAGAACTGTATTGCCAGCAAAGATGGTTGTTTCCACCGACCAGGGCTGTTGAGACATACATGGTATGGACTAGGTGATACTGGGGGTTGCAAATCTGTTGTGTAGATGTGGCCATACACTCTTCATAGAAAATCACTATAATATGATCATTATTTATACCAAGCGTTTGGCAAGGGATCAGAATCATCTCACACAAATACATTTGGACCAGAGGAAGGCGCTGATCTTAGGTTCACTGTTCACAAGAACATAGGACAAAAGTGAATAAACCAAAGCAGGGACAGATTGGGAACAAAAAGCGGCCCTGTAAAAATTTGTACTAGTGGCCCCACATGGGCAGCACCAGAGGTGTAAGGTCTAGCCATGGGCCAGGGCAGCAGCACCCTCCCCCCAAGACTTTCCAGATAGTGGGCATGTCTAGCATCAAGGGGGAAGTTAAAAAGAAATACAATTAAATATTATGAGCACATTATATGATACACCTTCAGAATTTAGGAAACTATATAATTCTTTAGAAATATATATTTTCTTGCTTATTACACCAACCGTATCCCAATCACTATTCACTCAATCTTATATGTCAGCCAAGCAGGCAGACAGAGCATACACTAGATCATCTGCAATCACAGGCTAAGTGGCAAAGTCATTTTCATATATGCAAATTATTTTGCATCTTATTCATTATGTCTATAACAAGGACCACATGTCCTCAAACAAAACAGGCCCAGCGGGTGCGTCGGCCCACCGAGAATCTTCCCTGTGAACCCTATGGCCAATCCGCCTCTGAACCAAAGACTCGGGTATACCGTATATTTAGTGATAATCCTTGTCCCTGGGGTTGTCACTGCTTCCTCATTTGTAACAATTGTAACAATGCAGTATACTATGCCCTAGTGTCTGCTCAATGTAACAAGTGGCAGACAAGCTAGATAATGTCATGTTTGGATTGCATTACGTAGACCCGGCAGTGTGGCACCTGTGCACTAAGAATGATTAGCTCTTGCTGTTGAATGTTCACCCATGCTTATGAATTTGGGAACCTATTTTGTGTAGCACTTGTATTGATTGCTGGACTCATTAAATGAATAGGGTTATTGTCTTTGCTCAACAGGCCAGGACAATAACCCTCACTGGGGAGTGAACAATATTTATAATTTAACACGTATAAGTTTATTTAATATATTTGTCCCCTAATCCCAGTCATGGTAACCCAGTCCATCCGAGGGCTCTCAAGGTGGGTACACACTGTGCGATACGATCCATGAGCGATATCGCATAGTGTGTTCCCTTCCCTCCTGGGCCGTCTGACACTGTGTGTACACACCGAGCAATACCGCAAACGTTATCGCTTAGTGATGTCACCGGTACATGCAATTTTGGCCGACAATACCAAAACTGACTTGCATCTACGGCCAACAGAGGGGGTCGTTAGGAACCCCTGGGAAAGCGCACTGACCGTTGTTTGCGGCATACACACTGTGTGATATTTTAGTCAATGTCGCTCAGAAGGGGGAAAATGAGCGATACTGACTAAAATATCGCACAGTGTGTATGCACCTTTACATTGTTGATGGCTCAGTCTAGAGAGTTTTACATTTTGAACTTTCTGAGAATCCCACAGTGTCTGATGTCTGCACTGAAAGAGATTAAAAGACAGAATCCTGTCACCTGATTCTCAGAGTAAAAATATAACTGTGTATCTATTATTGGAGTTCTGGCTCCAGCTGAGACACTTCAAAGTGTTCCCCACTCTGCGCCACAGAGGATGTGTAACGGGCATATACAGTGGATAAAGTCACTGTGTCCCACAGTAAACAAGTTCAGCTATCTATCTATCTATCTATCTATCTATCTATCTATCTATCTATCTATCTATCTATCTATCTATCTATCTATCTATCTATCTATCTATCTATCCAGCATGTTCTTCCCCCAAATAGAATACAGACTACCGACGCCGGGATCCCGACTGCCAGAATGCCAGCAGCTCCGGGATCCCAACCGCCGGGATCCCTAACCCAACCCATAAGAACCCCCTCTGTGTAAGGAACAGGCGGTACTCCTCTGCTTTTTCCAAAAGGATGATTTATTAAACAGTGTAATAAACAAGTCTAGTGATTGACAAATACAAATAGTCTCTCTCTCTCTCTCTCTCTCTGGGGTATATGCAATTGCGGTCGAATTGCCACAAATGTCGAAAAACGGGGCATTTTCGACACAAAAAAAATATTCGACAATGCAATACAGTACTTTTCGACAAAAAAACTGACTTTTCAGATTCGACTTTTTGAAATTCGACAGTTGACAAATTCGACATGTCTGCAATGGTAAAAATGCGGCTTTTCAACAAAAGTATATTCAATTGAAGAATGTCGATTCGACAACAGTGCTTTTCGACAGTAATTTCTTCAATTTCATTCCGCCTCACTTTGCTGGCGGAATCTAATAAGAATTTTTAAAAACATGTTTTTTTGTGGGTTTTTTTTTTATTGCTAATAGCATATCTATTTATATTAGAAGGGATTAGGTACTTGGTTTGTCTATTAGGAGACACAACTATTATTTATATATTTTTTAAAATAATATATATTTTTTTAACTGACTAAAATAGAGAGAGCATGGTTTTCAGTGGGAAGGGGTGGGAATGGGTTAAAATCAAGAAAAAAAAATTTGTGGGGTCCCCCCTCCTAAGCATAACCAGCCTCGGGCTCTTTGAGCCGGTCCTGGTTGTAAAAATACGGGGGAAAAATTGACTGGGGATCCCCCGTATTTTTAGAACAAGCACCGGGCTCTGCGTCCGGTCCTGGTGCAAAAAATATGGGGGACAAAAAGCGTAGGGGTCACCCGTATTTTTAACACCAGCACCGGGCTCCACTAGCTGGAGAGATAATGCCACAGCCGGGGGACACTTTTATACCGGTCCCTGCGGCCGTGACATTAAATCCCCAACTAGTCACCCCTGGCCGGGGTACCCTGGAGGAGTGGGGACCCCTTAAATCAAGGGCTCCAGCCACCCAAGGGCCAGGGGTAAAGCCCGAGGCTGTCCCCCCCATCCAAAGACTGCGGATGGGGGGCTGATAGCCTTGTGACAAATCAAAGAATATTGTTTTTTGCAGAAGAACTACAAGTCCATTTGAAATGGTCAACTGTCATTTGCTCCCATCCATTACCAGATTTTCGTTCCAACCAGCCAGATTGGAAGATAAATCTTTAGGTGTATGGGCACCGATAGATAGATAGATAGATAGATAGATAGATAGATAGATAGATAGATAGATTCCTAGGAATGCAGGTTCATTAAATATAGCGGAATCCTTCTTGGCTCCCTTATCTCCCATTTGCCATGTGTATCATGCATGTTGTGATAGGAGAAGGACTATTGCGCTGAACTATAATTAGAATGGAAAATGTTAATATTAAAGACCGGTGGGTTGAGAAATAATTATTATTATCAATCATTAAAGTTTACATCGTAAAAAGCCAGAATTTTACCAAAGATTCAAATATTAAAATCAAAATTAAACATGGAGTAATGTCTCTTCTGCAGTCAGAGTAATTAGAAGGAGACTTCCCGGGGTCCCCTGTGTCGGGAGGTTGGAGAATCTCAGTATACATCTTCTCTTTCTGATCATTAATGAGGGTCCCGGCGGATTTCTATTTCTTATACAGAACTCAATTTAGCTGCTATTGAAATTAAAAATATGCAAGAGACCGAGTTAAAATACATTTTCTTGTGTATTTAGATGTCTGATACGTTAACCTCACGAGTCCCAGAAACATTCCGGTACTTTTACTGGAGGAGTTTGTTGTGGTAGAACCTTCACTCAGCACTTATAAAGCTTTCTGTCACTAATTATTCCTGGAAATGTAACTACATAGCGAGGTATAATCTATGCAAGGGTTTTTCTATTCTAGCAGGTACTTGAGGGCATATTTAGGAAACTAATTTTGCAGGAAATCCCCTGAAAACATTTTTGAGGGATGTCTGCAAAATGTAAGAATTCCCAGAATGCAGAAGCAGTCCCCATAGGCATTCTAGAACTTGGGAGCCCATACCTAGTGCTATGTTCAGGTGGCGTTAGCCCATAATAGCCTATGGGCTACTGTGCCACATTTTCTACTAAAGAGGGATCCTCCAAAACACTTTCTATGTCTGGAACCCTTTCTGCCGACCCGAACTAGCCCATGCATAGCCCAATGGTAACCAGGTTGGTACCAGTCAGCTTCTAACTCTTAAATGCACAGTACTTTCTCACAAGCTCTATCCCAGTGCATGCGAACATATTCATTTTTGCAGTGCAGGTTGTGGCATAATTATCACATAAAAACCGTATTAAAAATGCAGAATGTGATAAATATGACCCTTAATCAGTGGCATCACTATGGGGATGTGAGCTGCACTAGGTGACACCCCCTGAAGGGGGTGACACCAAAATATCACAGCTGCTCTGCTATTATGGTGTCACCCCCTCGGATTGTGTCACCGAGCGGTCGGGAGACCAGGGGGAGGTTGGGAACTGCTGGAGTGCTGGTCAAACCCCCAGTGTGATGGGAACAGGGCAATCACGCCCCCCAACGCATCACAGCAGGCCACACTCCCTTTCTCCCCTGGGCCCCACAGAAGACAAGAGGTGCTCGTTATAAAATGTTAGCTGCTGGTACTGCGGTTGACTACAGAGGTAGCAGGAAATGCACAACAGCACAGAGGGGCCACCGGTGGAGGAGACTGCAGCAATGGCACCCACTGCTGCAGATAGCCTCAAAACTGCACACCAGGGGGCGTTGTAAGAGAGGAGGCGACCTGCGTGCAACCTCCGTTGCAAGCCTCCTCCTTTCCAGCAGCTAGAAGACGCTGGCATAATGCCAGAGTCTATTGCACATGTGCAGGTCTCTCGGAACATGGTGCCCATGCCTTGTTTCCGAGGACATCTCCAGTGCGCATGTGCAAATCACTCGGAAATGGCCGCGGTGGCCATTTTCCAAATAATTCCTGCCCGCACTCATAGCCAGATTAAGGGGGGATGCAGGGCATACTGTATCCCGGGCACCCTTTGTCAGGGGGCCACCGGCCAGAGCACACTGACAGCACTAGCTTTACCTCTTAAGCAGCAGCAGAACCAGACAGCCAGAATGAGAGCAGGGCAGTATGCAGTGCAGGCAGAGACACAGGAGTATCATTTTTTATGAGCTACTGACAGAGCTTTCTAACCAGAGGAGAGATAGGAGGGTGGAGAGCGCTGTAAGTGACACAGGGATCCCAGCTTCTCCTCCTCCTCGCCTAGGTGTCTGAGTCCTGTGTAAACTGTTATGCAACTAAACCATTTGGGTCTACAGATAGAGAGACAGAGTCCTCCTGAGTCCTGTCCCAGTATGTAAGTAGTACAGAGGCTGCTGCTATTCTTGCATCTGACAAGATAAATTATTTAATTTTTCTTTGTATATTTTAAGGTTAAGTTGTCTTTGTTCCACTACAAGAAAGTTTATAAACTAGTTGTCTTTCAATTAGGTGAGCTATAAACAGTACCCAGGCATTATTAAACTATTAGTTAAACCTATTATACACCATTGGTTTAAATTTAATATACACAATCTATACCTCCCACCATGACCCATTCCAGGAGGGATAAAATTCTCCCTATCTGTTCTTCCTTCTTAATTTATGATTGCAATCACTTCTGTTAAAGTACCTTTCTTATCAATTGAATAGTTCAACACAGGTGACACCAATCGTATATTAAGTGGGAATCCAAGTAAAGAGCATTTTGTCCCTCCTGGAATGGGACATGTTGGAAGGTATGCACAATTTAATATACATCCCCCACCTTCCATCGGGGCCCCCCTGTTTTACGTGCCCCGGGCACCCCCAAGGCTTAATCCGGCCCTGCCCGCACTGCAGGACCACCGCTGCGTGACTCCGGAGGGGTAAGTACAGTGCATCCAGAAAGTATTCACAGCGCTTCACTTTTTCCACATTTTGTTATGTTATAACCTTATTCCAAAATGGAATAAATTCATTTTTGTCCAAAATATTCTACACACAATACCCCATAATGGCAACGGTTTTTTAGATTTTTGCAAATTTATAATAAATAAATAAATAAATAAGAAATCACATGTACATAAGTATTCACAGCCTTTGCCATGAAGCTCAAAATTGAGCTGAGGCGCATCCTGTTTCCACTGATCATCCTTGAGATGTTCCTAAAGCTTAATTGTAGTCCACCTGTGGTAAATTCAGTTGATTTGATATGATTTGGAATTGCACATACCTATCTATATAAGGTCCCATACTTGACAGTGCATGTCTGAGCACAAACCAAACATGAAGTCAAAGGAATTGTCTGTAGACCTCCGAGACAGGATTGTCTCAAGACACAAATCTGGGGAAGGGTACAGAAAAATATCTGCTGCTTTGAAGATCCCAATGAGTACATTGGCCTCCATCATCCATAAATGGAAGTAGTTCGGAACCACCAGGACTCTTCCTAGAGCTGGCTGGCCGTCTAAACTGAGTGATCAGGAGAGAAGAGCCTTAGTCAGGGAGGTGACCAAGAACCTGATGGTCACTCTGTCAGAGCTACAGCATCCCTCTGTGGAGAGAGGAGAACCTTCCAGAAGGACAATCATCTCTACAGCAATCCACCAATCAGGCCTGTATGGTAGAGTGGCCAGACGGAAGCCACTCCTTAGTAAAAAGCACATGGCATACCGCCTGGAGTTTGCCAAAATACACCTGAGAGACTCTCAGACCATGAGAAACAAAATTCTCTGGTCTGATGAGACAAAGATTTAACTCTTTGGCATAAATGCCAGGCGTCATGTTTGGAGGAAACCAGGCACCACTAATCACCAGGCCAATATCATCCCTACAGTGAAGTATGGTGGTGACAGCATCATGCTGTGGGGATGTATTTCAGTGGCAGGAACTGAGAGAATAGCCAGGATAGAGGGAACGATGAATGCAGCAATGTACAGAGACATCCTGGATGAAAACCTGCTCCAGAGCGCTCAACCTCAGACTGGGGTGCGGTTCATCTTTCAGCAGGACAACAAACTTAAGCACACAGCCAAGATATCAAAGGAGTGGCTTCAGGACAACTCTGTGAATGTCCTTGAGTGGCCCAGCCAGAGCCCAGACTTGAATCCGATTGAACATCTCTGGAGAGATCTGAAAATGGCTGTGCAGTGTGCACCGACGCTTCCTATCCAACCTGATGGAGCTTGAGAGGTGCTGCAAAGAAGAATGGGTGAAACTGCCCAAAGATAGGTGTGCCAAGCTTGTGGCATCATATTCAAAAAGCCTTGAGGCTGTAATTGCTGCCAAAGGTGCATCAACAAAGTATTCAGCAAAGGCTGTGAATACTTATGTACATGTGATTTCTTCGTTTTTTATTTTGAATAAATTTGCAAAAATCTCAAAAAATCTTTTGTCGCATTGTCATTATGGGGTATTGTATGTAGAATTTTAAGGGGAAAAAATAGTTTATTCCATTTTGGAATAAGGCTGTAACATAACAAAATGTGGAAAAAGTGAAGGGCTGTGAATACTTTCCAGATGCACTGTATACTATATGGGTGCAGTGTGGGCTCCCCCCAGACCTAAGGGCCTGTGTGCAACCAATATAGAAACGCATATGCTCAGGTGAGTTCTTGCTTTGCAGTTGCACGTCTTAATCTCTGTGTTTGGTACAATGAACCATGGAATAGTCAGATTACTAATCCTGATCTACAACCATAACAAATCAATATCTCAGTGCAATGAAGCAATCAGTAATTCCACCATCTAACACCTCACAAATAATCCCAGCCTTAACATGCTGAGAATGGATGAAGGGAATTTGAGAATCACACATTACCACGGACCTCTGCGCAATCCATCATTTGCTGTTCTTATCCTCGCAGCAGCCTGGTCACATCAAAGACTCCGGAGAATAGACATCAGGGACATGTCAATTGCAGGAAGATCTAGTGGGAAATTCATTGACTCAGCACGGCATTGCCCGGACAGTTATTTTCCTGCATAGGAGTCATAGAAATACCTCACTAACAGATTTGTATGTCCCTTTAAGATTATGAGCTGATATCATTTTTCGTTTATTCACTAATAATTACCAGCAGACTTTTCAAACCAATTATTATAGATAGCACCTATTGTACAGATAAGGTAAGACCCAAAAAATATAATATGCAAGACTGATACCAGAAGACTGTAGACTGTATAGTGGCTGGATGGACATTATATATTGTAAGCTTGCGAGCAGGGCCTTCCTACCTCTATGTCTGTCTGTTTTTACCCAGTTTTGTTCTATTACTGTTGTTCTAATTGTAAAGCGCAATGGAATGTGCTGCGCTATATAAGAAACTGTTAATAAATAAAATAAATAAATTATTGGAGATAATGCGGAAATGTGCTTTTATGTACAATATATCTGTACATTTACTGTACACTCACTCTCTTCTTCTACGTCTTCTATGTTTCATAAATATACCATGATTCTTGCCCATAGTATATTATTTACAAACAAATTGTTATTGTGAGTTAAATGTAATAGCTGAGGTTCATCCTGTAGCACAGGAAAAGTACTACCACTGGGAGAAATTCAACATCGCTACATTAACATGAACAGAACTACGTCCTTGGACCACCAATTACATTTGCCTATGTGTTACCCTGAAAATGTGCCTGTGTAAATGAAAACACACTAGCAGTTCCCAACTGAAGATGACACCTTGCCCCTGTGCGCCGCCAACTCTGCAATATGGGCTTTAACACCTTGCACTGGTCTGTACATTGGGGGTCATTCCGACCCGTTCACACGCAGCGGTTTTGTCGCCGGGTTACGTCGCGGCTACCGACGGAAGCGGTCGCAGCGGTGACCGCTAAGAAGATTGACAGGAAGGAGGCGTGGATGGGCAGATCCGGACTGTTTGGAGCCGTTTTCGGGGAGTGGTGAGTAAAACGCAGGCGTGTCCAGGACAACGGAAGGCGGAGGTGTGACGTCAAAGCCGGGCCCATCATCGCTGGATCCATCACACAGGGTAAGTATGTCCAGGGCTAGTCTAGTTTTGCCTATAATTTTTTTAGCTTAGCCAGGCTGCACAAGCGATCGCAAACCTGCTAAGCTAAAATACACTCCCCTATAGGCGTGGACTATTGATCGCAGCATCAGCAAAAAGTTGCTGGCTGCGATCAACTTGGAATGACCACCACTGGACGGGGTGACGGAAGCTCCCTTACACCCCTTTCCTCATCATCTCCACTTTCCATCCTCTACAACCAATTTCCCTTTATTAAAAATAAATCCCCTCTCCTCCCTTTTTCCTAATTCTGTATTCTCCTCCAATCCCCCTAAAACTTTCAACTAAATTCTCTTAAAAAAAAGGTACAGCATATACATGGATGATCTTATTGCTATAAAATGTATAGACTATAATACATTTTGTCCTTTGTGCTGAGCAGGATTCTCACAGATTTTATCTGACACTACAAGGTTGTTGAAATGCCAGAACCTGAGATTAATATTTGTTCCCTTCTCATCAGCACTGACAGTAGTAGATATTTCATTCCGCTAAATACAGTGCACCAAATACAATAGGCATAAACCCACATGGTCTGCCAACACTAAGAACCAGGAGACGAGAGACAGTGTGTGTGTGTGTGTGTGTGTGTGTGTGTGTGTGTGTGTGTGTTGTGTGTGTGTGTGTGTGTGTGTGTGTGTGTGTGTGATATGCGTGTTGGTATAGTCTGATCATACATAACGGATACAGCAGGTGAAAGGGTTACTTACACTGTATAGTTTGGTTGTCAGAAGCAATCTAGTAATCAGTGCTAATCAAAGAGATTTGGAGGCTCAATAACATCTTGATTGCATCTCACTCCAAAAAGAAGTTACATAACAAGAGAGATAGAAAGATGCGATGGGAGTGAGACATTCTGCTATACAAACCGATTGTTATCCAAAACAAAATTGTTTTATATTGCATGTAGCACTGTATTATATTATTATTATCCTTTATTTATATGGCGCCACAAGGTTTCCGCAGCGCCCAATTACAGAGTACATAAATAATCAAACAGGAAAACAGCAACTTACAGTTGATGACAGTATAGGACAAGTACAGGGTAAATAAACATAGTTACATCAGCAGATGACACTGGAATAAGTATCAGGTGGCTGAAGACTGCTGGAGTTGATGCAGTTGAAGATTATTAAAGTAAGAAAGGATAAGCACATGAGGGAAGAGGGCCCTGCTCGTGAGAGCTTACATTCTAAAGGGGAGGAGTAGACAGACAGGGGTGACACAGATGGGGTACATAGAGAGTGTAGAACAGAGGGTTAGGATGAAATTTGGCTGGGTTTGGTGAAGAAGTGGGTCTTGAGAGCCCGTTTGAAGTTTTGTAGAGAGGTGGAGAGTCTGAGGGGGAGAGTTAGGGAATTCCAGAGAAGTGGTGCAGCACGTGAAAAATCTTGGAGGTAGGAGTGGGAGGAGGTAATCCGTAGGCAGGAAAGTCTTCGTGCATTAGCAGAGCGAACAGGACGGGTGGGAGTGTAAAGGGAGATAAGATCAGAGATGTAGATGGGAGAGGAGTGGGTGAGGGCTTTGTAAGCGAGTGTGAGAAGCTTGAAATGGATTCTGAAAGGGAAGGGGAGCCCGTGAAGGTCTTGTAGGAGAGGAGAGGTGGACGTAGTGCGTTTGGTGAGGAAGATGAGCCGGGCTGCAGCATTGAGGATAAATGTAGATTGGAGTGGAGAGAGGTATTTGTCAGGAATGCCAGTCAGGAGGAGATTACAGTAATCCAGTCTGGAAATGACCAGTGAGTGGATAAGAGTCTTAGTAGCATCCTGGGTGAGAAAGGGTCTGATCCTGGAAATATTTTTTAGATGAAAACGGCAGGTTTGTGAGAGGTGTTGAATGTGTGGTTTGAAGGAGAGGGAGGAGTCAAGGATTACTCCAAGACAGTCAAGGATTACTCCAAGAGGAGATAGTTGTGCCATCAATAGATAATGAGATTGTAGGAGGTGAGGTTGTGCGGGAGGGAGGAAAGATGATCAGCTCGGTCTTAGACATGTTAAGTTTAAGAAAGCGCTGGGACATCCAGGAAGAGGTAGCAGAGAGACAGTTGGAGATACGAGTGAGGATAGCAGGCGAGAGGTCTGGAGAGGAAAGATAGATATGGGTGTCATCAGCATAGAGATGATATTGGAAACCAAAAGAACTAATGAGCTTACCTAGAGAGGACGTGTAGAGAGAGAAGAAGAGAGGACCAAGGACAGAGCCTAGGGGTACACCTACAGTTAGTGGAAGTGAGGGGGAGGTGGAGTCATGAGAAGAGACAGAGAATGAACGGTCAGAGAGGTAGGAGGACAGCCAAGAGAGGGCAGTGTCACGCAGACCAATGGAGTGAAGGATTTGCAGTAGGAGAGGATGGTCCACAGTGTCAAAAGCAGCAGAGAGATTAAGTAGAGAGTAGAGATGAGCGCCTGAAATTTTTCGGGTTTTGTGTTTTGGTTTTGGGTTCGGTTCCGCGGCCGTGTTTTGGGTTCGACCGCGTTTTGGCAAAACCTCACCGAATTTTTTTTGTCGGATTCGGGTGTGTTTTGGATTCGGGTGTTTTTTTCAAAAAACCCTAAAAAACAGCTTAAATCATAGAATTTGGGGGTCATTTTGATCCCATATTATTATTAACCTCAAAAACCATAATTTCCACTCATTTTCAGTCTATTCTGAATACCTCACACCTCACAATATTATTTTTAGTCCTAAAATTTGCACCGAGGTCGCTGGATGACTAAGCTAAGCGACCCTAGTGGCCGACACAAACACCTGGCCCATCTAGGAGTGGCACTGCAGTGTCACGCAGGATGTCCCTTCCAAAAAACCCTCCCCAAACAGCACATGACGCAAAGAAAAAAAGAGGCGCAATGAGGTAGCTGACTGTGTGAGTAAGATAAGCGGCCCTAGTGGCCGACACAAACACCGGGCCCATTTAGGAGTGGCACTGCAGTGTCACGCAGGATGTCCCTTCCAAAAAACCCTCCCCAAACAGCACATGACGCAAAGAAAAAAAGAGGCGCAATGAGGTAGCTGACTGTGTGAGTAAGATAAGCGACCCTAGTGGCCGACACAAACACCGGGCCCATTTAGGAGTGGCACTGCAGTGTCATGCAGGATGTCCCTTCCAAAAAACCCTCCCCAAACAGCACATGACGCAAAGAAAAAAAGAGGCGCAATGAGGTAGCTGACTGTGTGAGTAAGATAAGCGACCCTAGTGGCCGACACAAACACCGGGCCCATTTAGGAGTGGCACTGCAGTGTCACGCAGGATGTCCCTTCCAAAAAACCCTCCCCAAACAGCACATGACGCAAAGAAAAAAAGAGGCGCAATGAGGTAGCTGACTGTGTGAGTAAGATAAGCGACCCTAGTGGCCGACACAAACACCGGGCCCATTTAGGAGTGGCACTGCAGTGTCACGCAGGATGTCCCTTCCAAAAAACCCTCCCCAATCAGCACATGACGCAAAGAAAAAAAGAGGCGAAATGAGGTAGCTGTGTGAGTAAGATTAGCGACCCTAGTGGCCGACACAAACACCGGGCCCATTTAGGAGTGGCACTGCAGTGTCACGCAGGATGTCCCTTCCAAAAAACCCTCCCCAAACAGCACATGACGCAAAGAAAAATAAAAGAAAAAAGAGGTGCAAGATGGAATTGTCCTTGGGCCCTCCCACCCACCCTTATGTTGTATAAACAGGACATGCACACTTTAACCAACCCATCATTTCAGTGACAGGGTCTGCCACACGACTGTGACTGAAATGACGGGATGGTTTGGACCCCCACCAAAAAAGAAGCAATTAATCTCTCCTTGCACAAACTGGCTCTACAGAGGCAAGATGTCCACCTCATCATCATCCTCCGATATATCACCGTGTACATCCCCCTCCTCACAGATTATCAATTCGTCCCCACTGGAATCCACCATCTCAGCTCCCTGTGTACTTTGTGGAGGCAATTGCTGCTGGTCAATGTCTCCGCGGAGGAATTGATTATAATTCATTTTAATGAACATCATCTTCTCCACATTTTCTGGATGTAACCTCGTACGCCGATTGCTGACAAGGTGAGCGGCGGCACTAAACACTCTTTCGGAGTACACACTTGTGGGAGGGCAACTTAGGTAGAATAAAGCCAGTTTGTGCAAGGGCCTCCAAATTGCCTCTTTTTCCTGCCAGTATAAGTAAGGACTGTGTGACGTGCCTACTTGGATGCGGTCACTCATATAATCCTCCACCATTCTTTCAATGTTGAGAGAATCATATGCAGTGACAGTAGACGACATGTCCGTAATCGTTGTCAGGTCCTTCAGTCCGGACCAGATGTCAGCATCAGCAGTCGCTCCAGACTGCCCTGCATCACCGCCAGCGGGTGGGCTCGGAATTCTGAGCCTTTTCCTCGCACCCCCAGTTGCGGGAGAATGTGAAGGAGGAGATGTTGACAGGTCGCGTTCCGCTTGACTTGACAATTTTCTCACCAGCAGGTCTTTCAACCCCAGCAGACTTGTGTCTGCCGGAAAGAGAGATCCAAGGTAGGCTTTAAATCTAGGATCGAGCACGGTGGCCAAAATGTAGTGCTCTGATTTCAACAGATTGACCACCCGTGAATCCTTGTTAAGCGAATTAAGGGCTCCATCCACAAGTCCCACATGCCTAGCGGAATCGCTCCGTGTTAGCTCCTCCTTCAATGTCTCCAGCTTCTTCTGCAAAAGCCTGATGAGGGGAATGACCTGACTCAGGCTGGCAGTGTCTGAACTGACTTCACGTGTGGCAAGTTCAAAGGGCATCAGAACCTTGCACAACGTTGAAATCATTCTCCACTGCGCTTGAGACAGGTGCATTCCACCTCCTATATCGTGCTCAATTGTATAGGCTTGAATGGCCTTTTGCTGCTCCTCCAACCTCTGAAGCATATAGAGGGTTGAATTCCACCTCGTTACCACTTCTTGCTTCAGATGATGGCAGGGCAGGTTCAGTAGTTTTTGGTGGTGCTCCAGTCTTCTGTACGTGGTGCCTGTACGCCGAAAGTGTCCCGCAATTCTTCTGGCCACCGACAGCATCTCTTGCACGCCCCTGTCGTTTTTTAAAAAATTCTGCACCACCAAATTCAAGGTATGTGCAAAACATGGGACGTGCTGGAATTTGCCCATATTTAATGCACACACAATATTGCTGGCGTTGTCCGATGCCACAAATCCACAGGAGAGTCCAATTGGGGTAAGCCATTCCGCGATGATCTTCCTCAGTTGCCGTAAGAGGTTTTCAGCTGTGTGCGTATTCTGGAATCCGGTGATACAAAGCGTAGCCTGCCTAGGAAAGAGTTGGCGTTTGCGAGATGCTGCTACTGGTGCCGCCGCTGCTGTTCTTGCGGCGGGAGTCCATACATCTACCCAGTGGGCTGTCACAGTCATATAGTCCTGACCCTGCCCTGCTCCACTTGTCCGTGGTTAAGTGGACATTGGGTACAACTGCATTTTTTAGGACACTGGTGAGTCTTTTTCTGACGTCCGTGTACATTCTCGGTATCGCCTGCCTAGAGAAGTGGAACCTAGATGGTATTTGGTAACGGGGGCACACTGCCTAAATAAATTGTCTAGTTCCCTGTGAACTAACGGCGGATACCGGACGCACGTCTAACACCAACATAGTTGTCAAGGCCTCAGTTATCCGCTTTGCAGCAGGATGACTGCTGTGATATTTCATCTTCCTTGCAAAGGACTGTTGAACAGTCAATTGCTTACTGGAAGTAGTACAAGTGGGCTTACGACTTCCCCTCTGGGATGACCATCGACTCCCAGCAGCAACAACAGCAGCGCCAGCAGCAGTAGGCGTTACACGCAAGGATGCATCGGAGGAATCCCAGGCAGGAGAGGAATCATCAGAATTGCCAGTGACATGGCCTGCAGGACTATTGGCATTCCTGGGGAAGGAGGAAATTGACACTGAGGGAGTTGGTGGGGTGGTTTGCGTGAGCTTGGTTACAAGAGGAAGGGATTTACTGGTCAGTGGACTGCTTCCGCTGTCACCCAAAGTTTTTGAACTTGTCACTGACTTATTATGAATGAGCTGCAGGTGACGTATAAGGGAGGATGTTCCGAGGTGGTTAACGTCCTTACCCCTACTTATTACAGCTTGACAAAGGGAACACACGGCTTGACACCTGTTGTCCGCATTTCTGTTGAAATACCTCCACACCGAAGAGTTGATTTTTTTGGTATTTTCACCTGGCATGTCAACGGCCATATTCCTCCCACGGACAACAGGTGTCTCCCCGGGTGCCTGACTTAAACAAACCACCTCACCATCAGAATCCTCCTGGTCAATTTCCTCCCCAGCGCCAGCAACACCCATATCCTCCTCATCCTGGTGTACTTCAACACTGACATCTTCAATCTGACTATCAGGAACTGGACTGCGGGTGCTCCTTCCAGCACTTGCAGGGGGCGTGCAAATGGTGGAAGGCGCATGCTCTTCACGTCCAGTGTTGGGAAGGTCAGGCATCGCAACCGACACAATTGGACTCTCCTTGTGGATTTGGGATTTCGAAGAATGCACAGTTCTTTGCTGTGCTTTTGCCAGCTTGAGTCTTTTCATTTTTCTAGCGAGAGGCTGATTGCTTCCATCCTCATGTGAAGCTGAACCACTAGCCATGAACATAGGCCAGGGCCTCAGCCGTTCCTTGCCACTCCGTGTGGTAAATGGCATATTGGCAAGTTTACGCTTCTCCTCCGACAATTTTATTTTAGGTTTTGGAGTCCTTTTTTTACTGATATTTGGTGTTTTGGATTTGACATGCTCTGTACTATGACATTGGGCATCGGCCTTGGCAGACGACGTTGCTGGCATTTCATCGTCTCGGCCATGACTAGTGGCAGCAGCTTCAGCACGAGGTGGAAGTGGATCTTGATCTTTCCCTAATTTTGGAACCTCAACATTTTTGTTCTCCATATTTTAATAGGCACAACTAAAAGGCACCTCAGGTAAACAATGGAGATGGATGGATACTAGTATACAATTATGGACGGACTGCCGAGTGCCGACACAGAGGTAGCCACAGCCGTGAACTACCGTACTGTACTGTGTCTGCTGCTAATATAGACTGGTTGATAAAGAGATGTCGTAGTATGTATGTATAAAGAAGAAAGAAAAAAAAACCACGGTTAGGTGGTATACAATTATGGACGGACTGCCGAGTGCCGACACAGAGGTAGCCACAGCCGTGAACTACCGTACTGTACTGTGTCTGCTGCTAATATAGACTGGTTGATAAAGAGATGTCGTAGTATGTATGTATAAAGAAGAAAGAAAAAAAAACCACGGTTAGGTGGTATACAATTATGGACGGACTGCCGAGTGCCGACACAGAGGTAGCTACAGCCGTGAACTACCGTACTGTGTCTGCTGCGACTGGATGATAAATAATGATATAAAAAATATATATATATCACTACTGCAGCCGGACAGGTATATATATTATATAATGACGGACCTGCTGGACACTGTCTGTCAGCAGAATGAGTTTTTTATAGAATAAAAAAAAAAACACCACACAAGTGAAGTCACACGACGAGTGTTTAACTTTTTCAGGCAATCACAATATAGTATACTACTAACTATACTGGTGGTCAGTGTGGTCAGGTCACTGGTCAGTCACACTGGCAGTGGCACTCCTGCAGCAAAAGTGTGCACTGTTTAATTTTAATATAATATGTACTCCTGGCTCCTGCTATAACCTATAACTGGCCCTGCAGTGCTCCCCAGTCTCCCCCACAATTATAAGCTGTGTGAGCTGAGCACAGTCAGATATATAATATATACATAGATGATGCAGCACACTGGGCTGAGCAGTGCACACAGATATGGTATGTGACTGTCTTGTACTCCTGGCTCCTGCTATAACCTATAACTGGCACTGCAGTGCTCCCCAGTCTCCCCCACAATTATAAGCTGTGTGAGCTGAGCACAGTCAGATATATAATATATACATAGATGATGCAGCACAATGGGCTGAGCAGTGCACACAGATATGGTATGTGACTGAGTCACTGTGTGTATCGTTTTTTTCAGGCAGAGAACGGATATATTAAATAAAACTGCACTGTCTGGTGGTCACTGTGGTCAGTCACTAGTAAACTCTGCACTCTCTTCTACAGTACTCCTAAGCTCCAGTAAATCAGGTCAATCTCTCTCTCTCTCTCTCTCCTAATCTAAATCACTGTACTCCCTAACAGCTGCTCCCCGTCCCCAATCCTCCCCACAATTATAACTAAGTCACTCAGTCTTTACTCTTTTCTACTATAACGGAGAGGACGCCAGCCACGTCCTCTCCCTATCAATCTCAATGCACGTGTGAAAATGGCGGCGACGCGCGGCTCCTTATATAGAATCCGAGGCTCGCGAGAATCCGACAGCGTCATGATGACGTTCGGGCGCGCTCGGGTTAACCGAGCAAGGCGGGAAGATCCGAGTCGCTCGGACCCGTGAAAAAAAACATGAAGTTCGTGCGGGTTCGGATTCAGAGAAACCGAACCCGCTCATCTCTAGTAGAGAGTAGTGTCCCTTAGATTTAGCTGCATGGAGGTCATTGCATACTTTTGTAAGGGCAGTTTCAGTTGAGTGGAGAGGACGGAAGCCAGACTGGAATGGGTCAAGTAGTGAGTGTGAGGAAAGAAAGGAAGTAAGGCGGTTGTAGACAATATACTGTGCTATGGATACTATAAAACAAAATAAACTCTAAGGGGGGATTCAATTGTATTGTGGGAGCCCAAACGTAATGGGCACCCGCAGGAGCTATTCAATTGTGTGTCCCTCAGTTGTATGCGCATACCTCGTGTGCGCACTTATTAGTACTGAGTTTAAGCAAAGCGGCTAAGGCCGTCTAAAGTCCAGGTTAGGGCGCTCATATGCTAATCCACATAGTTTTCGCACATTTCAGCTCACACCTCTGGAGGCTGTGACCCTCCAGCTGAATGTACGCCCAAAAGGAGCAACAATTGAATTGCTCCGTTGGGTGCCATTAAATTTTTAAAATGTGACTGGTGCGTTCCAAGAGCCGGAACCCCCAAAAGCGTCTGCCTCCTGTAATCAGAAAGGCGAGTGAGAGGGTTCAGGAACAGCAGTCTGCTCATGGTGAACAGACCACTGCTGCTGGCACCCCCTACCTAGTTACCATCCTCTGTTCTATTCCACCCCATTACCCCCTCAGTTGTATTCACACCAATTACCCTCCCTCTATTCTGTTCTAAGCAACTACCAATCCTATGTCATATTCTGTCTGATTACCTCCCTCTATCCTATTCTACCCAATTACCCCCATATATTGTATGCTACCTGATTACCCTCCTCTAATCTCTTCTTCCCAATTAGCCCACCCCTTATTTTCTATTCTACCCATGCCCCAATCATCTATTCTATTCTATTGCCCCCCTCTTCTATTACATCTGATCACATCGCTTTTATTCTATTCAACTGCAGTGTTTACC
Source organism: Pseudophryne corroboree (assembly GCF_028390025.1). Classification (NCBI taxonomy): domain Eukaryota; kingdom Metazoa; phylum Chordata; class Amphibia; order Anura; family Myobatrachidae; genus Pseudophryne; species Pseudophryne corroboree. The sequence goes on from NC_086452.1 coordinate 71,203,203, forward strand.
CCCCTTATTTTATTCTACATGATTATCCCCCATTTCCTTCTACCTGATCACCCCTTCTCTTCTACCCAATTACCCCCTTGCCTAATCTATCCAATTACCCCCTCCATTCTATTCTACCTGATTACCCCTCTTTATTCCGTTCCCTGTGATTACCCCTACAATGTATTCTCTGTATATGCCACCCTCTTATTCTATTTAGTGATGTGCACCGGCAATTTTTCGGGTTTTGTGTTATGGTTTTGGGTTCGGTTCCGCGGCCGTGTTTTGGGTTCGAACGCGTTTTGGCAAAACCTCACTGAAATTTTTTTGTCGGATTCGGGTGTGTTTTGGATTCGGGTGTTTTTTTCAAAAAACCCTAAAAAACTGCTTAAATCATAGAATTTGGGGGTCATTTTGATCCCATAGTATTATTAACCTCAATAACCATAATTTACACTCATTTTCAGTCTATTATGAACACCTCACACCTCACAATATTATTTTTAGTCCTAAAATTTGCACAGAGGTCGCTGGATGACTAAGCTAAGCGACCCAAGTGGCCGACACAAACACCTGGCCCATCTAGGAGTGGCACTGCAGTGTCACGCAGGATGGCCCTTCAAAAAAATAGTCCCCAAATAGCACATGACGCAAAGAAAAAAAGAGGCGCAATGAGGTAGCTGTGTGACTAAGATAAGTGACCCTAGTGGCCGACACAAACACCTGGCCCATCTAGGAGTGGCACTGCAGTGTCACGCAGGATGGCCCTTCAAAAAAATACTCCCCAAACAGCACATGACGCAAAGAAAAAAATAGGCGCAATAAGGTAGCTGTGTGACTAAGCTAAGCGACCCTAGTGGCCGACACAAACACCTGACCCATCTAGGAGTGGCACTGCAGTGTCACGCAGGATGGCCCTTCAAAAAAATACTCCCCAAACAGCACATGACGCAAAGAAAAAAAAGAGGCGCAATGAGGTAGCTGTGTGACTAAGATAAGCGACCCAAGTGGCCGACACAAACACCTGGCCCATCTAGGAGTGGCACTGCAGTGTCAGGGGGATGGCCCTTCAAAAAAATACTCCCCAAACAGCACATGACGCAAAGAAAAAAAGAGGCGCAATGAGGTAGCTGTGTGACTAAGCTAAGCAACCCTAGTGGCCGACACAAACACCTGGCCCATCTAGGAGTGTCACTGCAGTGTCACGCAGGATGGCCCTTCAAAAAAATACTTCCCAAACAGCACATGACGCAAAGAAAAAAAGAGGCGCAATGAGGTAGCTGTGTGACTAAGCTAAGCGACCCAAGTGGCCGACACAAACACCTGGCCCATCTAGGAGTGGCACTGCAGTGTCACGCAGGATGGCCCTTCAAAAAAATACTCCCCAAACAGCACATGACACAAAGAAAAAAAGAGGCGCAATGAGGTAGCTGTGTGACTAAGCTAAGCGACCCTAGTGGCCGACACAAACACCTGGCCCATCTAGGAGTGGCACTGCAGTGTCACGCAGGATGGCCCTTCAAAAAAATACTCCCCAAACAGCACATGACGCAAAGAAAAAAAGAGGCGCAATGAGGTAGCTGTGTTACTAAGCTAAGCGACCCTAGTGGCCGACACAAACACCTGGCCCATCTAGGAGTGGCACTGCAGTGTCACGCAGGATGGCCCTTCAAAAAAATACTCCCCAAACAGCACATGACGCAAAGAAAAATGAAAGAAAAAAGAGGTGCAAGATGGAATTGTCCTTGGGCCCTCCCACCCACCCTTATGTTGTATAAACAGGACATGCACACTTTAACGAACCCATCATTTCAGCGACTGGGTCTGCCACACGACTGTGACTGAAATGACTGGTTGGTTTGGGCCCCACCAAAAAGAAGCAATCAATCTCTCCTTGCACAAACTGGCTCTACGGAGGCAAGATGTCCACCTCATCATCATCGTCCGATTCATCACCCCTTTCACTGTGTACATCCCCCTCCTCACAGATTATTAATTTGTCCCCACTGGAATCCACCATCTCAGGTCCCCGTGTACTTTCTGGAGGCAATTGCTGCTGGTGAATGTCTCCACGGAGGAATTGATTATAATTCATTTTAATGAACATCATCTTCTCCACATTTTCTGGAAGTAACCTCGTACGCCGATTGCTGACAAGGTGAGCGGCGGCACTAAACACTCTTTCGGAGTACACACTGGAGGGAGGGCAACTTAGGTAGAATAAAGCCAGTTTCTGCAAGGGCCTCCAAATTGCCTCTTTTTCCTGCCAGTATACGTACGGACTGTCTGACGTGCCTACTTGGATGCGGTCACTCATATAATCCTCCACCATTCTTTCAATGGTGACAGAATCATATGCAGTGACAGTAGACGACATGTCAGTAATCGTTGGCAGGTCCTTCAGTCCAGACCAGATGTCAGCACTCGCTCCAGACTGCCCTGCATCACCGCCAGCGGGTGGGCTCGGAATTCTTAGCCTTTTCCTCGCACCCCCAGTTGCAGGAGAATGTGAAGGAGGAGCTGTTTACGGGTCGCGTTCCGCTTGACTTGACAATTTTCTCACCAGCAGGTCTTTGAACCTCTGCAGACTTGTGTCTGCCGGAAAGAGAGATACAACGTAGGTATTAAATCTAGGATCGAGCACGGTGGCCAAAATGTAGTGCTCTGATTTCAACAGATTGACCACCCGTGAATCCTGGTTAAGCGAATGAAGGGCTCCATCCACAAGTCCCACATGCCTAGCGGAATCGCTCTGTTTTAGCTCCTCCTTCAATGCCTCCAGCTTCTTCTGCAAAAGCCTGATGAGGGGAATGACCTGACTCAGGCTGGCAGTGTCTGAACTGACTTCACGTGTGGCAAGTTCAAAAGGTTGCAGAACCTTGCACAACGTTGAAATCATTCTCCACTGCGCTTGAGACAGGTGCATTCCACCTCCTTTGCCTATATCGTGGGCAGATGTATAGGCTTGAATGGCCTTTTGCTGCTCCTCCATCCTCTGAAGCATATAGAGGGTTGAATTCCACCTCGTTACCACCTCTTGCTTCAGATGATGGCAGGGCAGGTTCAGGTGTTTTTGGTGGTGCTCCAGTCTTCTGTACGCGGTGCCTGTACGCCGAAAGTGGCCCGCAATTCTTCTGGCCACCGACAGCATCTCTTGCACGCCCCTGTCGTTTTTTAAATAATTCTGCACCACCAAATTCAAGGTATGTGCAAAACATGGGACGTGCTGGAATTTGCCCAGATGTAATGCACGCACAATATTGCTGGCGTTGTCCGATGCCACAAATCCACAGGAGAGTCCAATTGGGGTAAGCCATTCTGCGATGATCTTCCTCAGTTGCCGTAAGAGGTTTTCAGCTGTGTGCGTATTCTGGAAAGCGGTGATACAAAGCGTAGCCTGCCTAGGAACGAGTTGGCATTTGCGAGATGCTGTTACTGGTGCCTCCGCTGCTGTTCTTGCTGCGGGAGGCAATACATCTACCCAGTGGGCTGTCACAGTCATGTAGTCCTGAGTCTGCCCTGCTCCACTTGTACACATGTCCGTGGTTAAGTGGACATTGGGTACAACTGCATTTTTTAGGACACTGGTGACTCTTTTTCTGACATCTGTGTACATTCTCGGTATCGCCTGCCTAGAGAAATGGAACCTAGATGGTATTTGGTACCGGGGACACAGTACCTCAATCAAGTCTATAGTTGGCTCTGAAGTAACGATGGATACCGGAACCACGTTTCTCACCGCCCAGGCTGCCAAGGCCTCAGTTATCCGCTTTGCAGCAGGATGACTGCTGTGATATTTCATCTGTGTTGAAATAATTCCACACCGAAGAGCTGATATTTTTGTATTTTGACCAGGCATGTCAATGGCCATATTCCTCCCACGGACAACAGGTGTCTCCCCGGGTGCCTGATTTAAACAAACCACCTCACCATCAGAATCCTCCTTGTCAATTTCCTCCCCAGCGCCAGCAACACCCATATCCTCCTCATCCTGGTGTACTTCAACACTGACATCTTCAATTTGACTATCAGGAACTGGACTGCGGGTGCTCCTTCCAGCACTTGCAGGGGGCGTGCAAATGGTGGAAGGCGCAAGCTCTTCCCGTCCAGTGTTGGGAAGGTCAGGCATCGCAACCGACACAATTGGACTCTCCTTGGGGATTTGTGATTTCGAAGAACGCACAGTTCTTTGCTGTGCTTTTGCCAGCTTAAGTCTTTTCATTTTTCTAGCGAGAGGCTGAGTGCTTCCATCCTCATGTGAAGCTGAACCACTAGCCATGAACATAGGCCAGGGCCTCAGCCGTTCCTTGCCACTCCATGTCGTAAATGGCATATTGGCAAGTTTACGCTTCTCCTCAGACGCTTTTAATTTTGATTTTTGGGTCACTTTACTGATCTTTTGTGTTTTGGATTTTACATGCTCTGTACTATGACATTGGGCATCGGCCTTGGCAGACGACGTTGATGGCATTTCATCGTCTCGGCCATGACTAGTGGCAGCAGCTTCAGCACGAGGTGGAAGTGGATCTTGATCTTTCCCTATTTTTTTAACCTCCACATTTTTGTTCTCCATATTTTGCACACAACTAAAAGCCACCACAGGTATACAATGTAGATGGATGGATAGTATAGTATTATTACTTATGGACGACGAGTGACGACACAGAGGTAGGTACAGCCGTGGCCTACCGTACTGCTATATATATAATATATACAGAATAATAATAACGGACCTGGTGGACACTGTCAGCAGACTGCTAAACTAGTATGAAGAAAAAAAGCCACCACAGGTATACAATGTAGATGGATGGATAGTATAGTATTATTACTTATGGACGACGAGTGACGACACAGAGGTAGGTACAGCCGTGGCCTACCGTACTGCTATATATATATAATACATACAGAATAATAATAACGGACCTGGTGGACACTGTCAGCAGACTGCTAAACTAGTATGAAGAAAAAAAAGCCACCACAGGTATACAATGTAGATGGATGGATAGTATACTATTATTACTTATGGACGACGAGTGACGACACAGAGGTAGGTACAGCCGTCGCCTACCGTACTGCTATATATATAATATATACAGAATAATAATAACGGACCTGGTGGACACTGTCAGCAGACTGCTAAACTAGTATGAAGAAAAAAAAGCCACCACAGGTATACAATGTAGATGGATGGATAGTATACTATTATTACTTATGGACGACGAGTGACGACACAGAGGTAGGTACAGCCGTGGCCTACCGTACTGCTATATATATAATATATACAGAATAATAATAACGGACCTGGTGGACACTGTCAGCAGACTGCTAAACTAGTATGAAGAAAAAAAAGCCACCACAGGTATACAATGTAGATGGATGGATAGTATACTATTATTACTTATGGACGACGAGTGACGACACAGAGGTAGGTACAGCCGTGGCCTACCGTACTGCTATATATATAATATATACAGAATAATAATAACGGACCTGGTGGACACTGTCAGCAGACTGCTAAACTAGTATGAAGAAAAAAAAGCCACCACAGGTATACAATGTAGATGGATGGATAGTATACTATTATTACTTATGGACGACGAGTGACGACAGAGAGGTAGGTACAGCCGTGGCCTACCGTACTGCTATATATATAATATATACAGAATAATAATAACGGACCTGGTGGACACTGTCAGCAGACTGCTAAACTAGTATGAAGAAAAAAAAGCAACCACAGGTATATAATGTAGATGGATGGATAGCATACTATTATTACTTATGGACGACGAGTGACGACCCAGAGGTAGGTACAGCCGTGGCCTATCGTACTGCTATATATATAATATACTGTATAATAAATGGACCTGGTGGACACTGTCAGCAGACTGCTAAACTACTAGTATAAAGAAAAAAAGCCACCACAGGAGTTTTTTTTCAGGCAGACAAACGTATACTGGACTGGTGGTCACTGTCAGCAAAACTGTGCACTGTACTCCTGCTATAACTGCTGCCCAGTCCCCACAATTAGGCAGTGTGAGCAGTGCACTCAGCACAGAAATATCATGCAGCACACTGAGCACAGATATGGTATGGAGCGTTTTTTTCAGGCAGAGAACGGATTAAACTGGTGGTCACACTCACTACTATCAGCAAAACCCTGCACTGTACTCCTAACAGCTGCTCCCCGTCCCCAATCCTCCCCACAATTATAACAATGTCACTCTTAGTCTTTTCTATTATGACTATAACGGAGAGGACGCCAGCCACGTCCTCTCACTATCAATCTCAATGCACGTGTGAAAATGGCGGCGACGCGCGACTGCTTATATAGAATCCAAATCTCGCGAGAATCCGACAGCGGTATGATGACGTTCGGGCGCGCTCGGTTTACCCGAGCCACACGGGAGAATCCGAGCACGGCTCGGACCCGTGTAAAAAGGCTGAAGTTCGGGGGGGTTCGGTTTCCGAGAAACCGAACCCGCTCATCACTAATTTTCTATTCTACCCGATTACCTCCCATTCAATTCTCTGTGATTACCCCTACAATGTATTCTCTGTATATGCCACCCCCTCTTATTCTATTCTACCCGATTACCTCCCATTCAATTCTCTGTGATTAACCCCTCGTATTTTTTCCACCCAAATATGGCCCCTCAATTGTATTCTACCTTATAACATCCATCTATTCTCCCCTATTACCCTCTCTCTTCTATTCTACCCGATTACCACCCTCTTTCCTATTCTACCCAGTTACCCCACTTTTATCCAGTCTTACTTATTATCTCCCACTCCATTCTATTCTACCCAGTTACCTCCGATCTATTCTATTTTAACATATTACCCCCACCCCCAATATACTCTAAATGACTCTCCAGAATCCTGGACAAGCTGGCATCCTCATAATCCAAAACTAAACTATGCTCAGAGGAGAGAGGACGTTACCCTCTGTGGCTTCCAGTTTAACTATTGGAAAGCCTGCAGTCTCACCACACAATAATCCCAGTCGTCTGCATTCAGTTCTAGATACCGACAGATGACTGGTAACATGTCTATTACAAGGACAGCTGAACGGCGGCATCATCTTTTACTGTACCTAATGATCCCCAGTGTGTGGAACAAATAGGGGGTGGGGGGGGGGGGGGGGGGGGCAGCCACATATATAAATAGGAGAGCTCACCCTCTGGCCAGAAGTATGGACTCCTTTCATAGACTTCCCATAGAAAGGAGTAGGACGTACTGTATGATGAACACACCGACACACCAGATTCCCGTCAGCCCAAAACATACCGATTCCATATTATAGTCACCCATAGTTTGTATGCTACCACTGGAGTTTGTTCTGGAAATCGCATAACTTTCTGGAATTCACCCCCCCACAGAACATTAACACCTTAAACCTCTCTCTGATGTTCTCTTCACCTATTCGGCCTAACATATAAAGATGATAGATTTGCAGTGTTCAGTTATTCATGGATATCTCCAGGATACTGGCTGTATAAACTCTTAGAGGAGTGCCTTGTGATAAGTGACCCCCACCCATCAAACATCACTTGTCCCTCCCTCCTTCATATATAATAATAGAATTACATACATGCATGCAAATGATCGCAGTATAAGAATGATATCCTTACTGTAATGAGATACAGGTGTATATATAATGCTTGCTATATATTTCTACGAGCTGTAGGGAAGGGAGTAACCAAGACAGTAACTTTTGTATTCTGTACCCCTCCCATCCGCTTATCATTAAATGATACCCATCTCTGAGCTTGTGTACATTATTATTACATTTTAGTCTGAGACTTTGTAGATAATGAGATCACTGCACAGCGCCACTTTCAATTAATCAGGACCGTAAGAAACTCAGTGCCGAGGCAGCACATTTACTTAACTCCTCAGGTGCCGCGTCCATTTTATTCTGCACTTGCTGTAATATGTGTGTGGGGATTTGTGGAGATGTGAGTGGTTGCCGAGTAGAAGGGGGGCTTCTGCAGGGGGTTTGCAGCAAGTGGTCACACAGAGGCCTACCAGAAAGGAATGCTGTGTGGCGCTTGTCCAGGACGGGGCAGCGACATTTAAACACTCTCCCCCACTGCAGGAGGTACTCTGGGCACATACTTTAGTATGTACAGATGGCACTTTGTAGTGCCATTTGCATAAAGTTGCAGACGGACGACCGCCAATAGTCGCGGACGATTCTGTGTCCATTTCTGAATCAAGGCCTTTAAACTGCCAAAGAACACAATTATTTCAAGTTACTGCTGCTAAGAGCAGTTCTACAAGTGACAGATCACGGTTGTAATTACTATTTCCTATGACTGTGTGACCGACCCAACACGTGTCTTTCTCTGGAGTTGTGACAGCAAAAATCATTTGCCTTTTATGCTGATTTAATGCGTTCGCTGTGTCCTTTAAAGCGCTGGGGTGAGGCGATGTATCTCCCTCAGGTGCCATGCACGAGGGAATTCAGGTTGTAGCTACCCCAGCTTAGAGCCCCTGTTTTGTGTGCGGATATGATATACCGGTAGACGGGATGCCGGCTGTCAGTATACTAACAGCGGCATCCTGCCTCCCGTTATAACGATGCGCTCGCCACGCTTCGGGCCTGGTGGTGAGCTTCGTACGTCACAAGTTCTACTTTCACTTGGTTGGTGGCATGGTCCAACCAAGTACAAATTAGTTGGGGTGTCGGGATTCTGACTGCCGGTAAAATGTCGGATGTCAGGTTTCTGGCGTCGGTCTCCTGAACGCCGACATTTTGAATGCATCCCCGTGCACGGACAATGGGCACGCCAGTGAAATAACTCCCCAGAGCAATAGAACGGTTAAGTATCTAAATGACTAGTAGTTCTCTGGGAAGTGCAATCAGTGTTCACGCTTGATTACAGGAAGCCGCTCGGCTAATTGTTCAGCTGATAGAGAGTATCATAAGGAGTAAAATGGTTTATGGTACGCGGATGATTAGCTGGTGTCAGTGGCAGAAAGCTCCCAGGCGCTGCGATTACATACAGAGATTCCTTCTGATGCTTTTGCCATGAACTTGTCATTTATAAAGCCTGTATACTGTATATATGGGGTCCAGTATGGCTGTGGGCCTCTTGGCAGCTGGATCTGTCCTATGTTTCCTGCCTCAATACTGGCAAGTGGCATCTGATCCCAATATACAATGTGAGAGTATCCTTCATTTTCTGCGGTGCCCTGGCTGGGTGTCCCTGTGATGAAATTCTTGGAGGTTTTCTCGTATTTATAGACATTCTGGGGAGAGTCTGATAGGACAGAGTGTTTTCCCGCTAATTGTGAAGATGATGTTGCAGGTAACGTAGCGCTGCAAGCAAAATGTGTGAATTCGGACCCAGAGCCGGCCATGAGGGGTGCGAGATGAGGTGCCGTTGCCGGTATTTTAATGCCAGCACCCTTCGCTCGGAATTGTATTGACCCCTTAGTGTATGTTTTTTATGTGATTGATCCACAACCCAATTCAGGTTCCAATCCCTACTGTCCATTCATAAACAAAGAGGGTGATTCAAATCATTCAATTCAGAGTGATGTGCTGGGAATTTAGTGCCCGATTCAGCATGGGTTGTAGTTGTGGGAAAAATAGCACGGTGATAAAATACCAGCCGATCAATTCCTAACTGCCATGTTACAGGCTGAGTTTGAAAAATGACAGTTGGGAGTTGACTGGCTGGTACTTTTTCACCGTGCTATTTATCACTCTACAAGGCATGATACATCTGGGCCACAGTCTGTAAAATAACAGCTAGGAGTTGATTGGTTGGTACTTTATCTCTCTACATTTCATCTCTCTCCAAGCTTTGATTCATCTTCCCCTTAGTGTAATGTAACCCTAAACCCCCCCCCCCCCCCCCCTGCTACCAGGAAACTGTGTTAAATCTGGACCATACTTGCCTAATCTCCTGGAATGGCCGTGAGGCTCCCGCCCGCAATGCCCTGCATCCCCTAGCTGTCCAAAGTGGGTGGCCCGGGAAGTCAGATGACGCAAATCGCATCATCCCGTCCCCTACCTAGCAATGGCGATAATCTCAGCATTGCATAGCGGGGGAGCGGGGCCATGATGAAGCACTCACATGGCCCCGCCCCCAATACCATCCCCTAAATGTCATCAGTCATACTCGCCATGCCCCCTTTGTGGCATCACGCCCCCTACTGCTGCTTCGACCTGGCTGCCCCCTCCCGGAGGGGGCAGCTAGAGTGTCGGTAAGTATGACCTGGACGTAGAAAGTATCTGCAGAAGCATAAAACACATCTATACAGGAAACTGTATGCTTAAAAAAATAACATGGGGGGGGAGGGGGGAAGGTTAGGCTATGGGGAGGGGGGGTAGGTTTAGACTGTGGGAAGTGAGGGTTAGGGGGCCATGGGGGGAGTGTAAGTTTACTTACCTTCCCCCTGTCGGTATTCTGACCTCTGACATCCTGACTACCAGCATTTCCAACCGCCAACCCGCTGTCCTGGACAAAGGTCCTTTATTGCTGTCAGAAGAGAGACTAGTCCCTAGATGGGCTTAACTCTTGAACAAAGACAATAAATGTGGAAATGTGTTCAGTTAAACTTGAAGACCTCTACAGGATTGTCAGAACTTAGGTGAGAATAAGATCACATTTATTAGCCTGATGCTGGAAGACAAATCATTGGAAACGGTTCACAAACTTTCTCTGACACTGTAGGCTGCACCCAATGTGTGACTTTTCCTCCAGTTCTTATAGATCAGTCTATGCCTCATTAGTACTGGAGTGATGGAGGAGACAGTGGAGACACCATGCTGACAGCTGAGATGTGGATATGTGTTCACCTCAAATAATAATTTATAAAAGAGGGACAGTGTGAAATTGCTTTTCCCTCCGCGGTCAGATGGGTCACTCTACCCATGTGCAGCAGATAGATGAAGTCTTGTGCCTGGTGGCTGGAAAACGAACGCTCCATCCGTCTTGCGGTCTTATCTAGAAACAGCCAAGGTTGTGAGGTTGTTGGAGGCTGATAAGTCTGAGACAGACATTTGTGCCAAACAGAATTATTATATGTCCACAGCTGTCATTCTATGTATATATGACTGCATGTGAATGATGTACTCTACCTGTGTATCTGACTGTCTAGGAATGATGTACATGTACGCCTTTATCTATGTATGAATTATGTCAATGTATATCTGATTGTGTATGAATGGCGTGCGTGACTATCTGACTGTGGTAATGACATCCATATATATCTGTGCATGAATGGTATCTATATATTATCATTATGGTTGGGTCTGCAGCGCCTTATAAAGTACATAAACAGAAACACTATTAAGAAAAAATTGACTTCCAGTGCAGAACATTGCAGGACATGGGCAAGGTTTATAATCATTGCTGGATCAGCAGTCATAATACCCAAATAAGCAGCAGATGGCAGATCAGGGGAGGAGAGGTAGATTTGAGTGTCACCAGCGAAGAGATGATATTGGAGACAAAAATGAGTTGATGAGTTCACCTAAAGGGGATGTGTAAAGGGAAAATAGAAGACAGGGCCACCATGGATGAGGGGGGAGGGGGGGCAGAAGGGACTTCAGTCCCGGGCCTGTACTGAGGGGGAGTCCGGGTGGCAGCAGCGTTGATTTGGACCACCAGCAGACAACTATGAAAGACAGAAGCTGAGCCAGCGGCGGTGGTATTTTGAATTCAGTGCCATCCGCTAGCCCAGTGGTTCTCAAACTCAGTCCTCCGGACCCCACACGGTTCACGTTTTCCATGTCACCGAGCAGCTGCACTGTGTATCACCAACTGTCACATATTAAAAATGTACAGGTGACCTGGAAAACATGGGCCGTGTGGGGTCCTGAGCACCGAGTTTGAGAACCTGTGCGCTAGCCAATCAGAGCTTACAGACAGGCAGCCAATCAGGAGCCACGCTGGCACTGAATTCAAAATTAGCCCCACCCCTATTAAAATTTGTGCAGATTAAGTCATTTTACAGTGAGGGACGAGGCCTGATGACATGACGAGTCTGGCCCGGTCCTCTTCACCTCCCACCGGCTTGTCCTATCTGGATTTCTTCCTGAGAGGACACTGTCAGTGTCGATAAGTATGATCTTAAAGGTGCATACACACGGAGCGATATAACTGAGCGATTTTGACTATATAGTCAAAATCGCTCAGAAAGTTAGTGCAGATCGCTCCGTGTGTATACAGGCAGCGATAGCGATGCGCGTCCCCGCTAGGTCGCTATCGCTGGGAAAAATAGTCAGTGCAGGCAAGTCAATTTTGGCTATGTCGCTGCAAAAGTTAGTCAAAATCGCTAATACTTTAAGAGGCCAGCGATTTTTCCCAGCGATAGCGATGTTGCAGGCGGCGGTGGTGCGGGCAGCGGCGGCGGCGGGTTGCGGTGGCGGTGTGGGCGACGGCGGGTTGCGGCGGCGGTGCGGGCGGCGGCGGGTTGCGGCAGCGGTGCGGGCGGGGGAAATTTACCTTTATCTTGCAGAGTTTGGCAGCGGAGCGGTACCAGTTTCAAAAATGGCGCCTCAGCGTCATTTTTGAAATTCAAGATGGCTGCCGCGAGCCAATCACGGCTCGCTGCGTCATCACCCCGCCCCCTCCCGCTGACTTATATAAGTCAGCGCGAGGCAGCGGCTTTCAGTCCGACGGCGGAGGAGGAGCGGAGAAGAGCTCCTGAAGACGCCGTGGAAGTCCTGGATGGGCGGCGGCTATGCAAAAGAGCTTAGCAGCCGCCGCCCACCAGGTGAAGATGCTGGAAGTCCTGGGAAGGCGGCGGCCATGCAAAAGAGCTTAAAGGCCGCCGCCTCCCAGGTGAAGACGTCGTGGAAGTCCTGGATGGGCGGCGGCTATGCAAAAGAGCTTAGCAGCCGCCGCCCACCAGGTGAAGACGCCGGAGCAAGACCCCAGAAGCCCTGGGGAGGTGGCGCCCCCCCAGGTGAAGACGCCGGAAGCCCTGGGAAGGCGGCGGCCATGCAAAAGAGCTTAAAGGCCGCCGCCCCCAGGTGAAGACCCAGTTTAATAAAGGATTTTTTAAAGAATGTGTCGTGTTTTTTTTCCAATATTTTCTTTACAGGTGGACTACAGGTGCCAGCGGGCCCTTTATGTCCGGGCATGCTGGCACTTGTGGTTCTCCAAGTGCCAGCATGCTGGGGCAGGCTTGCTGGGACCTGTAGGCCACCTGTAAAGAACAATATTACTATTGAAAGGCTATCAGCCTCCCATCCACCGCCCACGGATGGGGGGGACAGCCTCGGGCTTCACCCCTGGCCCTTGGGTGGCTGGAGGGGGGGACCCCTTGATTTAAGGGGTCCTCACTCCTCCAGTGTACCCCGGCCAGGGGTGACTAGTTGGGGGGGTAATGGCACGGCCGCAGGGACCAATATAAAAGTGTCCCCCGGCTGTGGCATTATCTCCCTGGCTAGTGGAGCCCGGTGCTGGTTTGAAAAATACGGGGGACCCCTATGTCTTTTGTCCCCCGTATTTTTTAAACCAGGACTGGACGCAGAGCCCGCTGCTGGTTGTCTAAATATGGGGGAACCCTACTCATTTTTTCCTCTGTATTTTAACAACCAGGACTGGCTCAAAGAGCCCGAGGCTGGTTTTACATAGGAGGGGGGACCCCACGCAAATTATTTTTTTAACTTTTAGCTATTTAAATACCAGCCACCCTGTAAAATCGTCCTATATATGACACTCATCCCCTTATTTAAATGATAGTCAAAATCTCCCATAGCCAAAATCTCCCATAGCCAAAATCTCTTGCATAGTTAGACAAAATCTCTGGTAAAGTTAGTCAAAATCTCCTACTGCCAGTTCAAGGGAAAAGTTAGTCAAAATCTCTCATAGTCAAAATCTCTCCGTGTGTATGCACCTTTACTGTGTCAACAATTTGACTGTGTCGACATCCCAAGTGTCAGTGGTTTCATTATGCACCTCCCCCACACACACGGCGCAATGCAACGATTTGCGGCCACCCACCGAGGGAGCTTGCCTATGATGATGTCATATACTGAGAATTATGTCATCAAGCCCATCCATCTGTTAAGGCTTGACCATTGGAAGAGTGGGATTGAATTGTTCCTGTGTTGCCTCCATCGTTACATGCCTGATGATAGAACGTTACCATCTTTTGTAATAATTGAACAGTTTGAGTCAACGATGCTACACTGGTGCGCATGCGCAAATGGGAAAATCAGTTTACGTAAGGGGACACTGCCTCTGACCTTGTTGTGTATGCACCAGGACATATATCACATTGTTACAAAGCAAGCGATGGTGGCAACCTTCACTGTCATGGAATCATATAAAATAATAAAATAAAAATAATATATAAAATGACCATCAGCTGAAAACATCAGTGGTTGCAAATGACTGGTTAGCAAAGAACATCCCTAGTTAGGGCCGGATTGTGTGTAATGCTGGGTGCAGTAAAACTCCTGTACTTCAGATTCAGTGGGGGATGTAGTGTCGATAACGGACGCAAGCGGATGATTTTTTAAGTCTGTGCATTACCGCTGGGGGACACAGAACGAAAATATGGACGCGGAGAGAGACAAATTCAATGGTCATTACCAGGTGGTAACAGGGGGGTGGCTAGAAAGAAACGGATGTGTAACTGGCATGTGCCTGCATCCAAAGGGCGATGGATTTGCTACCGATGGTTCCGATGATGCAACAGTTTACAGTGCACAAAGCGGTGGATTAGCGCCGCAGACAGTGGGTGCCTCTGTATGAATTCCATCAGCTGCATATTCATATAAAGACGCAGTCATGCTGCGTAAAAACTCCCAGGTGCACTGCATTAGCCTCCTCCTCTTCATCCATACCTTTCAGCGAGATGCATCAAAGCTTGGAGAGAGATAGATTACTAATCAATCAGCTTCAAACTGTCACTTTACAGGATGCATTTGAAAAATAACATTTAGGAGCTGATTGGTTGGTATTATTTCTGTCTTCACTTTATCTCTCTCCTAGGTTTGGTTTTTACATTTTGGAATGTGAGAAAACCGAATCATGGTGAAGAAAATTATAGGGGTGCTTTGTATAATGTATAACCCCATTAACTATCCTGCGATGATATATGTTGATGAGCTGTGTAAAACCAATATAAGACATACAAATAACACTTTGGTAGATGCTGTTCCTGCACTTTACACGGAAGCAGATAAGTCAGGTTGGGGGAGACGGAAATTGGAGGATCCACTGTGTCTTCTTGTGGCTTCAGGTCTGTGCAGGAGTGATCAGTGATTGACTTTGGAACAGTGTGTACTATAAATACTGAGCGCTTGTTCACAGTCACACCAGTGATCATCAGATACTGGAAGGCTGTCACATTGTATAACTCGGCGGGGAGACCTCGCTGGGGATGTCGGGACATATTAACGTTACACAGCCATATAGAGCTGGACTAGAAGAGTCCTGTGCAGGGCAGAAGACAGGGATATATCCAGACATGTGCCCCAGGCTCTCTTACTAAATAAAGGTCACCCCTTGTATTATTTTCCCAGTGGAACTTTGCTCTCTGTCTTACTCTGACCTATTACAGATGCCTCTCGGAATTAGCTGGAACATATATCACCGATGGAAAGAGAAAATAGTCACCCAAAGTCATTGCAGTGTCATCCCATCACCTGCTTTATATAGTCCTTGTCCTGTAATATGTACAGACACTATGGGGGTCATTCCGACCTGATCGCACGCTGCCATTTTTTTACGCAGTGCACCGATCAGGTCACTACTGCGCATGTATATGCACCGCAATGCGCAGGTGCGTCGTACGGGTACAAAGCGGATCGTTGCTGGCGATGGATTTAACGAAGAATCCATTCGCACAGCCGATTGCAAGAAGATTGACAGGAAGAAGGCGTTTGTGGGCGGCAACTGACCGTTTTCAGGGAGTGGTTGGAAAAACGCAGGCGTGTTCAAGCGTTTGCAGGGCGGGTGTCTGACGTCAATTCCGGGACTGGACAGGCTGAAGTGATCGCAGCGGCTGAGTAAGTTCAGACCTACTCAGAAACTGCACAAACTGTTTTTGTACCGCTCGGCTGCACAGGCGTTCGCACACTTACAAAACTAAAATACACTCCCCAGTGGGCGGCGACTATGCGTTTGCACGGCTGCAAAAAGTAGCTAGCGAGCAATCAACTCGGAATGACTCCCAATGAGGAAAGTGCAGCATTATTGTGGCTGGTGCTGAGCCAGGGTGTAGAATGGTATGCCGGCGGAGCCAGGTTATGACGACCCTAGGCAGTGTGTTCCTAGACAGGAAGTGACATTAGGCAGGGGTCCCTCAGTGCCACCTGCCCATGATAATACTAGCTGTGTGCCCTCCTAAATATTTGAGAGTCTTGTTGCATAGGGCACCCCACCAAAAGTCTTCTTTTATAGGCATTCTCCGTCAGAGGTGATAACACATTTTGTACAGGAAGCGCACATCTATGTGCGTTTCCGGCAGTGTAATATTCTGCAACAAATGTGACACCTGTGATAATTTGCCGCATGAATTAGGCTGGATACAGCAATGCTTTGGGAGAAAAATTAACCTTTTAAAAAAATTAAGCAGAAAGTTCTAAAGTTATAATCCAGACCTGAGAGCGAAAGTCACACTTTCCAACATGATCATCTACAGTGTGTATATACATGCACCAACTGTATATATGTATGTACTTATGTTGGTATGTGTACACCACAGCATTACTTTACTGCACCTAGGGGGTCATTCCGTTCCGCCCCCTCCCGCCCAGCGATCGCCTCTGCCTGTCAATCAGGCAGAGGCGATCGCAGCCCTGCTATGGCCTTCGGCCGTCTGGCCTGCGTCGGTGCACTACGGCGCCGGCGCATGAGCAGTAGGGACCCGTTCGCTCGGCTGCGCCAAAAAGCAGCGAGCGAACGGGTCAGAATGACCCCCATTGTACACTGCAGGGGGGGCAGATATAACATGTGCAGAGAGAGTTAGATTTGGGTGGGTTATATTATTTCTGTGCGGGGTAAATACTGGCTGCTTTATTTTTACACTGCAATTTAGATTTCAGTTTGAACACACCACACCCAAATCTAACTCTCTCTGCACAGGTTATATCTGCCAACCCTGAAGTGCACATGGGCCCTCATTCCGAGTTGATTGCACGCTGCCGATTTTCGCCGTGCAGCGATCAGGTTACTACTGCGCATGCGTATACACCGCAATGCGCAGGCGCGTCGTACGGGTACAAACAGCATTGTTGCTGTGCAATGCTTCTAGCGACGATTCCATTCGCACAGCCGTTCGCAAGGAGATTGACAGAAAGAGTGTATTTATGGGTGTCAACTGACCGTTTTCTGGGAGTGGTTGGAAAAACACAGGCATGTCCAGGCGTTTGCAGGGCGGGTGTCTGACGTCAATTCCGGGACCGGACAGGCTGAAGTGATCTCAAGGGCTGAGTAAGTTCAGACCTACTTAGAAATTGCAAAAAAACGTTTCGTCCCGCTCGGCTGCACATGCGATCGCACACTTGCAAAGCGAAAATACACTCCCCCGTGGGTGGCAACTATACGTTTGCACGGCTGCAAAAAGTAGCTAGCGAGCGATCAGCTCGGAATGAGGGCCATGGTTTTGCCCTTCTGCTAACAAATTTGCTGCTATGATCAGGTCTGAATTAGGCCCCTAGAGTCACAGTTGGAGCACAGTGATCAGATGACTGGCTGCTCCCACCTTATTACAGATCACCGAATCCTGGGTGCATGTAAGTATTACTTTTATTCATTAAACATCTTAGTAATATTTGGTGGACCCCTTTCTTTGAAAGTAAAGCATTCATAACCTAGAACCAGAAATAACGACACTGAGACTTGAATTTTGGCAGAAAATTGCTAGCTATTTATTTGTCCCTATCCATTAGGAAACCTGTAATAAAGAAATTAATTTAATATGCCGCTCCAGCTGGCATATGGTGGCGGCCCAAAAGAACGGCTCAATTAATCTGAATTAACTTTAAATAACTGACCCTATAAATTTACTAAAACTTACTATAAACCGGTGATAGGTGACAACTCAACCCCCACAGTGACTACCCACCGCTCCTGGGTGCCCTGCCGCTGCCTTCCCGGACGGGTGGTCAAGCGGCCATAAGTCGATGGAGGTGAGTGCACCTAAACCACAACAAACTGTAAAAAACACTACAGTTTTCCCTACAATACAAAACTGCCGTTCTTTTCCGCCAACAGCGAAAGACTCATCCCCAAAGTCTTTCGCACCGCCACCATAAACCTACCCTAACTCCTGCAAAGCGAAACCTAGATCCTCCAGAAAAAACATCATCCCCTCATTGGATAGATGTACTCCATCGCGCCGGAAAAGGTGGCTGTCTCTGAACCGTATCCTCGGGTGGCGAACCACCCTCCCACCGTGGGACAGCACCCACTTTGCCACCGCTCCGTTCACCTTTTTCCGGGCCTCATCAATCTGGCGACCATCCGCCACACCCCTCCAACACAATCTTGGCACCATCATGGAAAAAACCAACACACAATTGGTCCATGCCGCGGTCACACTTGCCAGATCCTGTATCATGGCCCACCGCAGATCCAAGGATGTCCTCTTCCCCAGGTCGTTGCCACCTAGATGGACAACCAAAACCCTAGGGACTCCATGCTTGCTGGCCTGACTCACTAACCTACTCCTCAGCTCACCCCACATCATTCCTCGCCAGCCAAGCCATCTGACACCCTGTGTTCCTAGCAATGCCTGAGACCCTTCCGAGGCCACAAACCTGGCCGCCCAGTAAATGTAAGAGTGGCCAACCACCCAAATGGGCAAATAGTCTCCGAACCATCCTGAAGGGAAAAAGAGGGGTAGAATTGATTACTAAGAGGCTTATTAATTGTTTATACTGAAGGATCTGCCAAAAAAGAAAACTTTAGATCTCGCCATTGCAGCAGTCACGGCCTAGCCGACTGCACCATGTTCCGTTGCCAATTTAAAGCGCAATTAAAGACACAAAGGGGAAGGATCAAATAAAACAAACGAAATAAAAAGGGGGGGGGGGGGAGATATAAAATGGGAAACACATGTAATAACTCAGCTGGAGGTGAAACGTAAAGACCTGCTGAGGGACTCTGATTAGACCAAATTAGCCGAATTATAGATTAGAATTCAGTCCGTCAAGTCAGGCCAAAAATCGCAAATAACTCCAGACCCCCGCTGCCGACTCATGCCAGCAACGGCGAGTAGCTAATCCCTGAGTAGGATAAAAAAGGGGGAACACCAACAGACGCACAACACCATAAAATCACAGAACTGGAACAACGTCATACATTGCCATTTAAACAAAGCCCCAAGCGCAAACCGACCTCTCATGTGACGGGGCGAATATATCGTCTGTAACTTGACGACTTCCATCGCCCCACCGCTTGGATTTCAGTTCTGGAGCAACCCGCCGCAGCAGCCGACGTCGCTGCGCCTATGCGAAAGGAATGGGTACCGAAAGCAGTGGGTGGGAGGCCCAAGCCCGCCAAACAACGACTCAGCATCCAACGAAACTGGTATTTCGTGACTGGCAGCCCATCATAATGCAACAGCCAAGACCCCTCCTTAACGGGTCGCACCACCACATATTGCCTTGCCAGCCAACTGGGCAAACGCTCTCCTCTAGCGCTGGAACCATTGTAACCCAGCGCCCTCTCCCCACTTGATCCGTCTTGGAGCGTCGCAACCTGCACAGCAAGGACCTCTCACCCACTACCACGTCCCCGACCAGCATGCGCGAATCTGCTCTCTTGGAAGGCGCTACCAACTCAGAAACTCGAAAGGCCCCGTGGTAAGCCATTGAGAACGCCAAACTAAACAAAAGCGTCTCAAACCTGGACGACGCGACTCGTCCTACCGCCTCGATGACGGCTGGCAACAAAGCCGCATCGATGGGCCGCCTCCTATCCGGTGGCGACGGCGCAACTTGCGCCCACCCTTTCATTGCCTTCCGCAGAACCTCGCTTTTTGTTACGTCAGGGACGCCTCGCAGCTTGCAGAAAAATGAGATGCCTGCCAAATACCGCGATACCACTGCTCGTGACCTACCGGAGACGTAAAGCTGCCACATAAAAGAAAGCATCAGCCGATGCCTACTCTTACCTTGATGCTGACGCCCTTGGACAAACTCCTCCCATTCACTCCAAGCTTGTTCGTAAGCCTTGAGCGTGGCTGGCGCTACTGACCGCAACGCTAGACCCTCCAGTCCGGCCCGATCACCTGCCAAACCTAACCGGGACAATGAAAACCTTGCTCGTTGGCCTCAGGTGCCAACAACCAACACCTCTCCCACTGTCCTCGCGACAAAGCGTCGACAATCCCATTCTCCAAACCGGGCACATGTTGCGCGCGGAACCACAGGTTCCTATGCAAGCATGTCAAAAGCAATTGCCCTAGCACCCGCATAACCACCAACGACTTTGCCCTCTGGTTATTAATCGCATGCACCACGCCCAGATAATCGCATCTAAACAAAATGCTGCGATTAGCCAGCCGATCGCCCCAGACCTCCAACGCCACCATAATGGGAAAAACTCCAGAAGCAAAAGGTCCTTCGTGAAACCCCCGCGATGCCATTCTGCCGGCCACGAGGCCGCGCACCAAGATCCCTCCAGATGGCAACCGAATCCAGAGGCGCCCGCTGCGTCGGTGAACAGCTGCAACCTAGCGCTGTCCGCCATTGGGGCCTGCCATATACACACCCCGTTGAAGTCCTCGAGGAACGAGGCCCATATTGCCAAATCCCTCTTAATCTCTGAGGACAAACGCACGAAATGGTGCGTTCTGGCACACCCCGCAGTCGCCCTTCACAGCTTCCGGCAGTACACACCTAAAAGCGAACTCAAATGAGCCGGAAGGCGCCTGGAGCCTTCTTAGGAACCACCCCCACTGGAGAGATGACCAAGTCATCCCCCGAAGGAACACGCCGCGTTGTTAAACGTGAAACATTTTCCTTTTGTGGTGGCACGCCCCCCTGCGCGGACTGCCGACCTACCTGACTTGGCCAATCCGCCGTCCGCGCCGAACCACTGGGAGGACGACCCTGCGTGGTGCCCGTCCGCCCCCGGCTTCCGGGGCTCCTCCGCCTGTAGCGAAGCCCGGGTGACCTTGAGCCCAACCTCAACGTCCTTGAACCCGAAGTCCATGACCTGCAAACCTTCCTGTTGTTCCCTGAATTCCTGATCGTACCTGCGCCACTCCGATCCCGAAGACGTGCGCTGCATGTCATGTACGAGATGCAGGTACCTAATTATATTCGTGTGCTCTGCCGGCCTGTCCTCCAGGTAAGATGCCGCGAAGACCCAGAACCCGGCCAGGCAATTATCGAAGATACGGAATGCCTCAGCCCCGATGCCCTTCTTTGCGCCGCCACCTTATACTCTTTCTTCGCGACCTTCGTCAATACGAACACGTCCACGAAGTCGCCCCTCCAAATCTTCTTGCGGCAGCTATCTCGCAGCCCCCGCAGTACAGCAGTATAGACGAATCGCACGACACCGGGCAAATTGCGAGCTTCTTGGCCCTACGCGCTTCCTCGCTAAGCCGCTTGCGCCTGTTCCGCTGCCCTCTTGGCGAATTTAGTTGCCCGCTTCTTTGCCCTAGTTGTGCTACTGACTTCGGACGCCTGTGACGACATTGAAGATGAGGAAGAGGAAGAACTACGCGAACTAGAGCTCGTGGAGGAACCCGAATACCGACTGCACCACCTTACCTGATGCCGCCGACTGCCCCGACATGGAATCTTCCGGCGCGTCCAAATCGTTGCCTTCCTCCTCGAAATCTGCCATCGCCTCATCCCCGAGCTCCCTTGAAAAAGAGGAAGAAGCGGAGGACCCCTCCAGCACTCGCGGCACATGCCGCGGCCTCAGTGCTGGGGGCGTTGCGGCCGTGAGCTCCCCCGCGTCCTGCCCTGGACCCTGTTGTAATTCTGCGGCGACCGTCCCGAGCTCACGGCAGGCGCGTGCCACCCGCTGCGCCGCCATAGCCCGCAGCCCGCCGGAACGAACAGCCGTTCTAGGGGAGGCAGCTGCGGCTAGCGGCCCTAACACCTTCACCGCTGTGGCCAGGGCCGAGCCAGCGCTCCGGAGGGGTCGTGACTGCCCCAAAACGCGGTCCTGGGTCCTTCGCCGGGGCCCGCGTGCGACCACGCACTCGCCGCCCGACATGCGTGTGCCGGGCATCCGACGCACGCTGCCCTTGCGGGAAAGCGGAGGCACCGCTGTCGACGCCCGCACTGCCCTCGCCTCCGAATTTGTCCCCTCTTCCCGTGTATCGGAACTATCCGATGCCGCAGAGGGGGGGGGGGTGGGACCGCCGCGAGCTCCTGCGGCGCGTGCAGCAGCCCCGCGGCCACTAACCCATTCCCTGTCCCCCCTCCTCCCCCGCAGGCCGCTAGATTCCGGCCCTGGGGGAGTGATCTGAAAAGACCGGGAACCCCGCGACGCAGCAGAGCGCGCGCGCACTGCTCCGCTTTCAGTGGACACGGGCTCGCGCACCCGGTGACCTCTTGCTGCCGCACCCCTTCTCCTTGGTATCGCACTGCCCTGCCAGTGATCATAATTGCCCTGTCTCCCCTCTCCCCCCGGCTCCCGCCGGACTCCGGCTGCCTGGGAGATAGCAGGGGAGACAGCAGGGCCGGCGGCGCTGCTGCGCACACACGTGCGCGGCTAGCGGCGCCAGAGGCGAGCGTGGGCGCGCGCGCACCTCGGGCGCGCGCCCCACTGCTCTCTGTCACCACAAGGCCTCTTGTCTGGGCTCCTGCATTAAGAGCTCCATTAGCTTAACCTGGTTGATCACTGCCTCTCCCCCTCCCTCCCCGCTCCACACCGTGTTCCGGCTGCGGGGGAGAGGGCTGAGGAGACAAGGAGGAAAGCGGCGCCGCTGCGCGCGCGTCCCACCGCTTCCGGTCCGTGCTCTCTCAGCCGAAGCGTTTGGGGATGACGCCGTGCGAGGCCCTGCGACAGGCCTCGCTCGGCTGGCCACCGTCCCCCGCCCAGTGCCCTCCCCCCGCCTGGAACCACTAGCCGGCCCCGGCAAGGGGGAAGAGCTGGGCATCGAACTCAGTCTCCGGTCCCTGGATGAGCGCCTGGCGCGGCGCGCTCCCGCGGGCACCCGGCACTGGGGCTTCCCCGGCCATGCCCGGAGGCAAGGGCTGCTGCCCGCCCACCTCCGGGCGGCCTGACTCCCTCTCTGATCCTCCTCGTCGGCCGCTCCCGCCAGTCACATCCGGCCCGGCTTCCGCCAGATCCCTCGAGGAGGGCCTAGGAGACGGGACGCCGTCCCCAGGGCCAGCCAGCTCGCCCCCGGAACCAGCCCCCACCGCCCGATGAGCGGTAACGGGCTGGGGTCCCGGCGGACCGTCGTGGGCGAGTGGCAGCCAGAGCACTGATGTGTGACCTAAATGCAGGGAGCTGACAATAGAGATGGCTACTGACTCTCTGTCTCAACACAGTGACTGGAATCATCAGGAAGTGTGAATGATTCGAGTCACTCACTGTTTCATGAGTCGAGACAGCAGCAGCAGCAGCTTCTCTCAGACAGAGGGAGGAAACTCTGTGTCCTGTGTCCTTCAGTCAGTGTGTTCCGCTGTCTTTAGCTGTGATTGGCCAGAGGCTATACCAGGTGACACCCAGTGGGAGGGGGGAGGGAGCAGTCACGACTCACCAGTCAGTGAGTGCTCTGCTGCTGTGCCTGATCCATGTCATGAATCATGATTCATCCTGAGTCTGCCAGTGAGGGAGACAGTTGTACACTGTGTAGACTCAGTGGGGTAAATTTACTAAGCTCCCGATTTTGACCGAGATGCCGTTTTTTCATCAAAGTGTCATCTCGGTAATTTACTAAGCACTAATCACGGCAGTGATGAGGGCATTCGTAATTTTTTGCAAGTTCAGGTAAAAAATTACGAATGAATACACCATCGGTCAAAACGCGGCTGTTTAAGTATGAATCTCGGTCATTTACTAAGAAGTGCAAAGCAAAAAACAAACAAACACTGCCGTGAAAAATTACAACTCGTAAAAAAGTGCTAAAAAAAAACAGACCTACTTTTTTTTTCCGTGATTGGATAGGCATGCAGGGATCCATGAGATCCGTGCATGTATATCAGTGGGAAGGGGTGGGAAAGTTGTTATTTTATTAAAAAAAATTGCGTGGGGTCCCCCCTCCTAAGCATAACCAGCCTCGGGCTCTTTGAGCCGATCCTGGTTGCAGAAATATGGGGAAAAAATTGACAGGGGTTCCCCCATATTTAAGCAACCAGCATCGGGCTCTGCGCCTGGTCCTGGTTCCAAAAATACGGGGGACAAAAAGAGTAGGGGTCCCCCGTATTTTTAAAACCAGCACCGGGCTCCACTAGCTGGACAGATAATGCCACAGCCGGGGGTCACTTTGATATAGTGCCCTGCGGCCGTGGCATCAAAAATCCAACTAGTCACTCCTGGCCGGGGTACCCTGGGGGAGTGGGGACCCCTTCAATCAAGGGGTCCCCCCCCCCAGCCACCCAAGGGCCAGGAGTGAAGCCCGAGGCTGTCCCCCCCCATCCAATGGGCTGCGGATGGGGAGGCTGATAGCCTTTGTTGTAAAAGAAAAGATATTGTTTTTAGTAGCAGTACTACAAGGCCCAGCAAGCCTCCCCCGCATGCTGGTACTTGGAGAACCACAAGTACCAGCATGCGACGGAAAAACGGGCCCGCTGGTACCTGTAGTACTACTACTAAAAAAATACCCAAAAAAAGACAAGACACACACACCGTGAAAGTATAATTTTATTACATACATACACACATACATACATACTTACCTTAAGTTCCCACGCAGGTCGGTCCTCTTCTCCAGTAGAATCCAAGGGGTACCTGTTGAAGAAATTATACTCACGAGATCCAGGGGTCCAGGCTCCTCGGGAAATCCAGGGGTAATCCACGTACTTGACAAAAAAAACAAAACGGTGTCCCGACCACGAACTGAAAGGGGACCCATGTTTGCACATGGGTCACCTTTCCACGAATGCCAGAAACCCACTTTGACTTCTGTCTAAGTGGGTTTCTTCAGCCAATCAGGGAGCGCCACGTTGTAGCACTCTCCTGATCAGCTGTGTGGTCCTGTCCTCACTGACAGGCAGCACACGGCAGTGTTACAATGTAGCGCCTATGCGCTACATTGTAACCAATGATGGGAACTTTCTGCTCAGCGGTGACGTCACTTTAGGTCAACCGCAGGGCAGAAAGTTCCCATCATTGGTTACAATGTAGCGCATAGGCGCTACATTGTAACACTGCCGTGTGCTGCCTGTCAGTGAGGACAGGAGCTCACAGCCGATCAGGAGAGTGCTACAACGTGGCACTCCCTGATTGGCTGAAGAAACCCACTTAGACATCAGTCAGAGTGGGTTTCTGGCATTCGTGGAAAGGAGTCCCATGTGAAAACATGGGGCCCCTTTCAGTTCGTGGCTCGGCTTTCCGTTTTCTTATTTTATGCAAGTACGTGGATTACCCCTGGATTTCCCGAGGAGCCTGGACCCCTGGATCTCGTGAGTATAATTTCTTCAACAGGTACCCCTTGGATTCTACTGGAGAAGAGGACCGACCTGCGTGGGAACTTAAGGTAAGTATGTATGTATGTGTGTATGTATGTAATAAAATTATACTTTCACGGTGTGTGTGTCTTGTCTTTTTTTGGGTATTTTTTTAGCAGTAGTACTACAGGTACCAGCGGGCCCGTTTTTCCGTCGCATGCTGGTACTTGTGGTTCTCCAAGTACCAGCATGCGGGGGAGGCTTGCTGGGCCTTGTAGTACTGCTACTAAAAACAATATCTTTTCTTTTACAACAAAGGCTATCAGCCTCCCCATCCGCAGCCCATTGGATGGGGGGGGACAGCCTCGGGCTTCACTCCTGGCCCTTGGGTGGCTGGGGGGGGGACCCCTTGATTGAAGGGGTCCCCACTCCCCCAGGGTACCCCGGCCAGGAGTGACTAGTTGGATTTTTGATGCCACGGCCGCAGGGCACTATATCAAAGTGACCCCCGGCTGTGGCATTATCTGTCCAGCTAGTGGAGCCCGGTGCTGGTTTTAAAAATACGGGGGACCCCTACTCTTTTTGTCCCCCGTATTTTTGGAACCAGGACCAGGCGCAGAGCCCGATGCTGGTTGCTTAAATATGGGGGAACCCCTGTCATTTTTCCCCCCATATTTTTGCAACCAGGATCGGCTCAAAGAGCCCGAGGCTGGTTATGCTTAGGAGGGGGGACCCCACGCATTTTTTTTAATGATTTTACAGTGTTTAATTTAATAAAAAAAAAAAACCCCAGCACGGATCACACAGATCCGGACGAGATTGATTGTAAAAAAAGTCGGCAGTGTTTTGCTAATCACTGCCGTAAAAATAGGTAAAAAACCACGAATGACATCGACATCGGAACAAAAGAAAAACCCGAATACGACAGCTTAGTAAATCCATCGTAATCAATTCAAAAAGTTGCAATTTTACACTGTCGATGTCATTCGTGATTGAACTTGGACATGAATTTGGAAAATACGAATCTTAGTAAATGTACCCCAGTGACTCAGTGAATGAATCTGATTCATGCAGCAGGAGGTGGAGCCCCTGTGGTACAGGGCTCTCGGCTCAGTGCTCACTGATCCTGCTCAGTGTGATTGTGGGTGGCAAACTCCCTGGAGGCTAGATAGTGGATAATATAATAAATCCAAGGCCACCTAAAATCATCCAATTAGCAAAGTATGCAAGATAAAAAAAAAACAACGTTTTTATTTGGTTTAGTTACAGAATGAATGATGTGTTTCATGGCTGTTAAGCTTTCTCTCCTCAGCCAAAAGTAATGTCATATTCTATAACTAGTATGCAATAAGTGGTTATTAATAATATATCAACATAACAGTAAATCTATGTTAACATATTATTAACAATCAGGGCATAAGCAGCTGCCTCCCCCAGATACACTGTACAATCACTGCAGCTGAATAACTCCATGAGTCCAGCACTGATCCTCCAGCACTGGCAACTCACTGATTCATGTGCAGTCTCTGCAACACATTCCACTACAGATGAGTCATGACTCATGTGCCGAGACACTGACTCCAGACACTTCACTGAACTGAGTCATGTGTCTCAGCTCAGCTCAGTGAATCACTTTGCCCATGACTAGCTGACAAAACACTGAAATGTATAAATCCGAAAAAGAAAATGGGGGGATTCTGCAAAGCAGCACTCACCCCAAAGCAAATCACCAAGAGACTTAAGATGGCCTCTCCTTCCCTATATATAGCAAACCCTCCCCCTAAAGAAGGCTGTACTTTCCTCACAGCTAGGTCCACCCCTCCCCAGATGTTTAACTCTTTCCTCTCCTATGCAGTCAATACTCTCTCCTTTTCTTTCTAACGTTTTATTTTACACAGTGATCAGCCTGTGGTCTATCAGACACACATGGCTGATCACAGGGGCCAGATCCGAGCTCAGCCTTCACTGCCAGCAGGCAGAGAAGACTGTGCAGGAGTCAGTGAACTGGAGAGAAGCCCTAATAACGCTATCTTGAGATATCATTATTTTCACAGGGCTCCCTCATGTGTTTTTTTAAATGTTAATTTTAGTAAATTCAGGCAGATCACATTTTCCATTACAAGTATGGGAAATGCGATATGATTACTAAAATAAGATTTTAAACCTACCGGTAAATCTTTTTCTCGTAGTCCGTAGAGGATGCTGGGGACTCCGTAAGGACCATGTGGATAGACGGGCTCCGCAGGAGACATGGGCACTTTAAGAAAGACTTTAGGTATGGGTGTGCACTGGCTCCTCCCTCTATGCCCCTACTCCAGACCTCAGTTAGAGAAACTGTGTCCAGAGGAGACGGACAGTACGAGGAAAGGATTTTTGTTAATCCAAGGGTAAGATTCATACCAGCCACACCAATCACACCGTATAACTTGTGATATACTAACCAGTTAACAGTATGAAAACAACATAGCATCAGTCCAAGACCGATGAAACTATAACATAACCCTTTTGTTAGCAAAACTATATACAAGTCTTGCAGAAGTAGTCCGCACTTGGGACGGGCGCCCAGCATCCACTACGGACTACGAGAAAAAGATTTACCGATAGGTTTAAAATCTTATTTTCTCTTACGTCCTAGAGGATGCTGGGGACTCCGCAAAGACCATGGGGATTATACCAAAGCTCCCAAACGGGCGGGAGAGTGCGAATGACTCTGCAGCACCGATTGAGCAAACAGGAGGTCCTCCTCAGCCAGGGTATCAAACTTACAGAACTTTGCAAAGGTGTTTGAACCCGACCAAGTAGCAGCTTGGCATAGTTGTAGTGCCGAGACTCCTCGGGCAGCCGCCCAAGACGAGCCCACCTTCCTAGTGGAATGGGCCTTAACCGCTTTTGGTAACGGCAATCCAGCCGTAGAATGCGCCTGCTAAATCGTGTTACAGATCCAGCGAGCAATAGTCTGCTTTGAAGCAGGGGCGCCAACCTTGTTGGCTGCATATAGGACAAACAGTGCTTCTGTTTTTCTGACTCTAGCCGTTCTGGCCACGTAAATTTTCAAATCCCTGACTACATCAAGGGACTCGGAATCCTCCAAGTCTCGAGTAGCCACAGGCACCACAATAGGTTGGTTCATATGAAAAGATGACACCACCTTAGGCAAGAATTGAGGACGGGTCCGCAATTCCGCTCTATCCATATGGAAAACCAGATAGGGGCTTTTATGAGACAAAGCCGCCAATTCCGACACTCGCCTAGCAAAAGCCAAGGCTAATAACATGACCACCATCCAAGTGAGATATTTTAACTCCACCGTTTGAAGTGGTTCAAACCAGTGTGACATAAGGAAACTCAACACCACGTTAAGGTCCCAAGGCGCCACTGGAGGTATAAAAGGAGGCTGAATATGCAGCACTCCCTTCACAAAAGTCTGTACTTCTGGGAGAGAAGCCAATTCTTTTTGAAAGAAAATGGATAAGGCTGAAATCTGAACCGTAATGGAGCCTAATTTTAGGCCCAAATTCACTCCAGTCTGTAGGAAGTGAAGGAAACAGCCCAGATGGAATTCTTCCATAGGAGCATTCCTGGCCTCACACCAAGAAACATATTTTCGCCATATACGGTGATAATGTTTAGCTGTCACGTCCTTCCTAGCCTTATCAGCGTAGGAATGACCTCATCCGGAATGCCTTTATCCGCTAGGATCATGCGTTCAACCGCCATGCCGTGGTAAGTCTTGGAACAGACAGACAGGGCCCCTGTAGCAACAGGTCCTGTCGTAGAGGAAGAGGCCACAGATCTTCTGTAAGCATTTCCAGCAGATCCGGATACCAGGTCCTTCGTGGCCAATCTGGAACAATGAGAATTGTTCCCACTCCTCTTTTTCTTATTATTCTCAACACCTTGGGATGAGAGGAAGAGGAGGAAACACATAGACCGTCTGGAACACCCACGGTGTCACTAGGGTGTCTACCGCTACCGCTTGAGGGTCTTTTGATCTGGCGCAATACCTCTGTAGCTTTTTGTTGAGGCGGGACGCCATCATGTCTATCTGGGGCAGTCCCCACTGACTTGCAATCTGTGCGAAAACTTCCTGATGAAGTCCTCACTCTCCTGGATGCAGGTCGTGTCTGCTGAGGAAGTCTGCTTCCCAGTTGTCCACTCCCGGAATGAACACTGCTGACAGTGCGCTTACATGATTTTCCGCCCAGCAAAGAATCCTGGCGGCTTCCGCCATTGCCACTCTGCTCCTTGTGCCGCCTTGGCGGTTTACATGAGCCACTGCGGTGATGTTGTCTGACTAGATCAGAACTGGTTGGTCACGAAGTAAGGTCTCCGCTTGACGTAGGGCGTTGTATATGGCCCTCAGTTCCAGGATGTTGATGTGAAGACAAGTCTCTTGACTTGACCAAAGACCTTGGAAGTTTCTTCCCTGTGTGACTTGCTCCCCAACCTCGGAGGCTCGCATCCGTGGTCACCAGGATCCAGTCCTGAATGCCGAACCTGCGGCCTTCTAGAAGGTGAGCACTCTGCAGCCACCACAGGAGATATACCCTGGCTCTGGGGGACAGGGTGAACAACTGATGAATTTGTAGATGTGACCCGGACCACTTGTCCAGTAGGTCCCATTGGAAAGTCCTCGCATGAAACCTGCCGAAGGGAATGGTTTCGTATGATGCCACCATCTTTCCCAGGACTCGAGTGCAGTGATGCACTGACACCTGTTTTGGCTTCAATAGGTTCCTGACCAGAGTCATGAGTTCCTGAGCTTTTTCTATCAGAAGATAAACCCTTTTTTGGTCTGTATCCAGAATCATGCCCAAGAAGGTCAGATGAGTCGTAGGAACTAACTGCGACTTCGGGATATTGAGAATCCAGCCGTGTTGCTGTAACACCTTCTGTGAAAGTGAGACGCTGTTCAGCAACTGCTCTCTTGATCTCGCTTTTATGAGGAGATCGTCCAAGTACGGGATAATTGTGACACCCTGCTTGCGCAGGAGCACCATCATTTCCGCCATTACCTTGGTAAAAATTCTCGGGGCCGTGGAAAGCCCAAACGGCAACGTCTGAAATTGGTAATGACAATCCTGTACCGCAAATCTCAGGTACGCCTGATGAGGTGGATATATGGGAACATGAAGGTACGCATCCTTTATGTCCAGAGATACCATAAAATCCCCCCCCTTCCAGGCTGGCGATGACCGCCCTGAGCGATTCCATCTTGAACTTGAACCTTTTCAAGTATAGGTTCATGGATTTTAAATATAAAATGGGTCTGACCGAACCGTCCGGTTTCGGGACTACAAACAGGGTTGAGTAATCTCCCCTCCCTTGTTGAAGTAGGGGAACCTTGACCACCACCTGTTGAAGATACAATTTGTGAATTGCATTTACCACTATCTCCCTTTCTGGGGAAGAAGTCAGCAGGGCCGATTTGAAAAACCGGCGAGGAGGCACATCTTCGAATTCCAGCTTGTAATCCTGAGAAACAATTTCTATTGTCCAGGGATCCACCCGTGAGTGAACCCAGATGTGGTTGAAAATTCGAAGACGTGCCCCCACTGGGGCGGACTTCCTTAGCGGAGCCCCATGGATTTTGTAGAGGCCGGGGAGGACATCTGTTCCTGGGAACTAGCTGTGTTGTGCAGCTTTTCCCTCTGCCCTTACCTCTGACAAGAAAGAACGCACCTCGTACTCTCTTGTTTCTTGTGACCGAAAGGACTGCATTTGATAATGTGGTGCTTTCTTAGACTGTGACGGAATATAAGGCAAACATTTTGATTTACCAGCTGTAGCTGTGGAGACCAGGTCCGAGAGACCTTCCCCAAACAATTCCTCACCCTTGTAAGGTAAAACCTCCTATGCCTCTTTGAGTCGGCATCACCTGTCCATTGCCGGGTCCATAGGACTCGTCTAGCAGAAATCGACATAACGTTGATTCTAGAACCCAGTAGGCCAATGTCTCATTGAGCATCTCTCATATATAAGACAGCATCGTTAATATGACCCCGGGTCAATAAAATGGTACCCCTATCCAGGGTATCAATTTCCGTCGATAAGGTACCTATCCACGCTGCTACAGCGCTACAAACTCCAGCCGACACTATTGCCGGTCTGAGTAATGTGTGTAAACGGACTTTAAGGTAGCCTGCAGTTTGCGATCAGCAGGATCCCTGAGGGTAGCCATATCTTGGGATGGCTGCTTACTCTTTTGGATAAGTGTGTCCACGCTTTTTTCCCCCCTTGGGGAAGATTCTCACCGTATCCTGTCCTTAGTCGGGAAAGGATACACCCTAAGAATCCTTTTGGGAATACGCAGTTTCTTGTCTGGAGATTCCCAAGCCTTTTCAATAACTCGTTCATGAGATGGGGGAAAGGTTACCTCAGGTTTCTTTACCCTATACATGTGTACCCTCATGTCAGGGACAGGGGGTTTCTCTGTGATATGCAAAACATCTTTTATTACAATAATCATATATTGAATACTATTTGCCAATTCTGGCTGTAACTTTGCATCATCGTAGTCGACACTGGAGTCAGAATCCGTGTCGGCGACTACTGTGTCTACTATTTTGGATAGTGGGCGCTTTTGAGACCCCGGAGGTCCCTGTGACATAGGGGAAAGGCAGGGTTTGACGCCTGTACATTCCCTAGACTCAGTGCAATAAATTCACATTAGCACTAAAACATTCCACATATCCAACCAGTCAGGTGTCGGTGTTGCCGACGGAGACACCACAGTCATTAACTCCACCTCCTCCCTATGAGAGCCTTTTACCTCAGACATGCCGACACACGCGTACCGACACACCACACACTCAGGGAATTCTCTTATCTGAAGACAGTTCCCCCACAAGGCCCTTTGGAGAGACAGAGAGAGAGTATGCCAGCACACACCCAGCGCTATATGACCCAGGAAAAAAACACACAATATGTTTACCCAGATAGCGCTGTAATCTTTATTTTTGCGCCAAAGTATGTGCCCCCCCCCCCTTCTTTAAAACCCTCTTTCACTGTGGATAAGCAGGGGAGAGTCCGGGGAGCTTCCTCTCAGCGCTGTGCTGTGGAGAAAATGGTGCTGGAGAGTGCTGAGGAAGAAGCCCCGCCCCCTCAGCGGCGGGCTTCTGTCCCGCTAAAATATATAAAAAACTGGCGGGGCTCTTTATATATACAGTGCCTA
The DNA here is from genome assembly GCF_028390025.1 of Pseudophryne corroboree. Classification (NCBI taxonomy): domain Eukaryota; kingdom Metazoa; phylum Chordata; class Amphibia; order Anura; family Myobatrachidae; genus Pseudophryne; species Pseudophryne corroboree. The sequence goes on from NC_086452.1 coordinate 71,235,863, forward strand.
GCTGTATATATGTACTTTTGCCAGAAAATGAGGTTATATTGCTGCCCAGGGTGCCCCCCCTGTGCCCTGCACCCTTACAGTGACTGCCGTTTGTGTGTGCTGTGTGGGAACAATGGCGCACAGCTTTATTGCTGTGCGTTACCTCAGTGAAGATCTGAAGTCTTCTGCCGCCTCTGAAGTCTTCTTTCTTCTCATACTCACCCGGCTTCTATCTTCCGGCTCTGTGAGGAGGAAGGCGGCGCGGCTCCGGGACGAACTCCAGGGTGAGACCTGTGTTCCGACTCCCTCTGGAGCTAATGGTGTCCATTAGCCTAAGAAACAGAGCCTTGAAACTCACAGAAGTAGGTCTGCTCCTCTCTCCTCAGTCCCACGATGCAGGGAGTCAGCAGTGTTGCCAGCAGTGTTCCCTGAAAATAAAAAAACCTAACAAAATACTTTCTTTCAGGAAACTCAGGAGAGCTCACTGTAATGCACCCAGTCTCCTAGTAAACTGAGGTCTGGAGGAGGGGCATAGAGGGAGGAGCCAGTGCACACCCATACCTAAAGTCTTTCTTAAAGTGCCCATGTCTCCTGAGGAGCCCGTCTATCCCCATGGTCCTTACGGAGTCCCCAGCATCCTCTAGGACGTAAGAGAAAAAACAAATGCTTATTTAAGGGCTTGGAGAATTTTGTGACAATTTAAATTAAATTATAATTCAAACAAACTGATTTATTGAATAAGCATCACACATGTCTTCAATCTTTTAATCAGTCATTCATGCTGGGTACGGGATTCCAGCGGCAGAATACCGACAGTGACATCCCGACTGCCATAATCCCGACAGGTTTGAGCAACTAAACTAACCCTATCCCATATTCTGACCACTGGCATCTCGTCCGCCGAGATGCCATCTACATCCCAGTCATTCAGCCTATTCAAATGGAGAAAAGTAGCCACTCGGCTGTTTTGTATCACACTGAACATGGACCAGAGGAAGCAAATGAGAGAGTTATCTAAGGAGTTCATAAATGATGTCCCCCCACTGTCGGTCCACATTTAATACAGACAGTCCAAAATCCCCTCACTCTCAGTACGTGTGTGATTCATTAGATGGACATGCATTAGGTCGACATACATTGGGTTGACCACTGAATGTCGACATCATCATTAGGTCGGCATGGTCGTTAGGTCGACATGTACAAGGTCGACATGAAAAGAGGTCGGCATTTTTTTTTTTTTTTTACTGTTTTTCGTGTCGTTTTCTTCGTAAAGTGACGGGGAACCCCAATTAGTGCACTGCGTCCCCTCGCATGGGCTTCGGGCAAGGTGCCTCGCTCTGCTACTGCTGCACTCGGCACAGATTACCGTTCCCAATTGTAGTCCACGTGGATTATTAAGTATGAAAAAGGTAAAAAAAATGGAAAAAAATTGTGAAAAACTCATGTCGACCTTGTTGCATGTCGGCCTAGTACATGTCGACCTAGTGACCATGTCGGCCTAATGCATGTCGACCTTCAGTGGTCGACCCAATGTATGTCGACCTCATGCTTGTCGACCTAACGACCGCCACCCCTCAGTACACATATAGTACACACAGTCCCTGTATCCCCTCACTCTCAGTACACATTTAACACAGACAGTCCCTATCAGTGCTGTAACTAGACATTTTAGCACTGTGTGCAAGAAATGGCATTGGTGCCCCCCCTTATGTAAAATAGGTGCAGTGCACGGCGTAGGCACGTGTCAAAAATATAGGGACGTGGCTTCATGGGGAAGGAGTGTGGCCACAAAATATTACCAATACATTTTACGGTGCACAGTAGTCTCCTTTATTCAAATTACACCACATAGTAGCGCCACTATACCAGGTAGTGCCCCTTTTTTACACATTACGGCAGAGTCCCCTTTTTACACATTACGGCGGACATATTGCCCTTTTTACACATTACGGCAGACAGCGTCCCTTTTTTTTACACATAACGGCAGACAGTGTCCCCTTTTTACACATTACGGCGGACATATTGCCCTTTTTACACATTACGGCAGAGTCCCTTTTTTACACATTACGGCAGAGTCCCCTTTTTACACATTACGGCGGACATATTGCCCTTTTTACACATTACGGCAGACAGCGTCCCCTCTTTACATATTACAGCAGACAGAGTCCTTGTTTTACACATTACGGCAGACAGAGTCCCCCTTTTTACACACTACGGCAGACAGAGTCCCCCTTTTTACACATTATGGCAGACAGAGTCCCCCTTTTTACACATTACGGCAGAGTCCCCCTTTTTACACATTACGGCAGAGTCCCCCTTTTTACACATTACGGCAGAGAGCGTCCACTTTTTACACATTACGGCAGACAGAGTCCCTCTTTTTACACATTACGGCAGACAGTCCCCCTTTTTACACATTACGGCAGACAGTCCCCCTTTTTACACATTAAGACAGGCAGAGTCCCCTTTTTACACGTTACAGCAGACAGCGTCCACTTTTTACACATTACGGCAGACAGAATCCACCTTTTACACATTACGGCAGACAGAATAGGTAGATAAATACTTAGTGTCTCTCCGCTGGCTCAGCCAGTCAGGCACCTCGGTGCAGCAGCTGCTAGCAGATCCCAGGTAGGGGAGGAGGAGGAGGGAGGGGGACTCGGGAGCCGAAGCTGTGAATGCTGGGATGAGGGAAGTGCATCCTAGCATTCCCAGCAGCGGCGGCCTGCCTATGTGGAAGGAGAGGGACAGCTGCAGCGGCGTCGCCACCAAGAACTGCGCTGCTGCAGTTCTCGAGTCCTCCTCCCCCCTCCTCCTCCTCCCCTGCCCCCGAAGCTGCTGCTCCTCTCCTCGCACACACAGGCAGCTTGTAATGAAGTTTGACTTATTGCAATGCCGCTGACTAAAGTCCCCTTGGAACGGGGATGCGGCCAGTTGCGCCCTCAGTTGCGCCCACACACATAGTTACGGCCCTGGTCCCTATGTCCCATCACTCGCAGTACACATATATAATACAGACAGTCCAAAATCCCCTCATTCTCGGGACACAAGTAATAAAAACAGTCCCTATATTCCCTCACTCTCAGTACACATGTAACACATCAGTCCCTATGTCCCATCACTCTCACTACACATATAATACAGACAGTCCAAAATCCCCTCATTCCATACCCTCCAACTGTACCGTTTTGGCCAGTACAGTACCGTTTTTTTATGGTCTGTACCGGACAAAAAGGGCTTTGTACTGATTCTTTACTCACTAAATCTCCATAGAAAGTATAGGAAAGGGGGCGTGGCCATGCCCCTTTTCCTAATTTGTACCGGTTTTTGAGGGTACAATGGCCCTCATTCCGAGTTGATCGGTCGCAAGGCGAATTTAGCAGAGTTACACACGCTAAGCCGCCGCCTACTGGGAGTGAATCTTAGCTTCTTAAAATTGCGACCGATGTATTCGCAATATTGCGATTACTAACTACTTAGCAGTTTCAGAGTAGCTCCAGACTTACTCTGCCTGTGCGATCAGTTCAGTGCTTGTCGTTCCTGGTTGACGTCACAAACACACCCAGCGTTCGCCCAGGCACTCCCACCGTTTCTCCGGCCACTCCTGCGTTTTTTCCGGAAACGGTAGCGTTTTCAGCCACACGCCCCTGAAACGCCGTGTTTCCGCCCAGTAACACCCATTTCCTGTCAATCACATTACGATCGCCGGAGCGAAGAAAAAGCCGTGAGTAAAAATACTTTCTTCATAGTAAAGTTACTTGGCGCAGTCGCAGTGCGAACATTGCGCATGCGTACTAAGCGGATTTTCACTGCGATGCGATGAAAAATACCGAGCGAACAACTCGGAATGAGGGCCAATGTTGGAGGATATGTCATTCTCGGGACTCATGTAATACAAACAGTCCCTATATCCCCTCACTCTCAGTACACATGTAATACAGACAGTCCTGGTGTCCCCTCACTCTCAGTACATCTCAGTACACATGTAATGCAGACAGTCCTGGTGTCCCCTCACTCTCAGTACATCTCAGTACACATGTAATGCAGACAGTCCTGGTGTCCCCTCACTCTCAGTACATCTCAGTACATATGTAATGCAGACAGTCCTGGTGTCCCCTCACTCTCATTACATCTCAGTACACATGTAATGCAGTCAGTCTCCTATGTCTCCTCCCTCCCAGGACACATTTAATACAGACAGTCCTGGTGTTCCTCATTCTCAGGAAACATGTAATAAAGACAGTCCCAATTTCCCCTTACTCTCAGTTCAGGACGCATGCATACCCTCCAACATTTTACATAGAAAAATTGGTACAAATTAGGAAAGAGGGCGTGGCCATGGATGAAGGGGGCGTTGTCACACCCCTTTTCCTATACTTTCAAGGGAAGTTTGAAGACACAAAAATAGGTACAAACCATAAAAAAAGTACTGTACTTGCCAAAAAGGAACAGTTGGAGGGTATGCGCATGTAATCTAGACAGTCTTGATGTCCCCTCACTCTCTGGACACGCGTAATACAGACAGTCTTAATGTCCCCTCACTCTCAGGACATATGTAAAACAGACAGTCCCACTGTCCCCTCACTCTCAGGCAGTGGCGTAAGTTTGTCCCAGTCGCCCGGAGGCATGATACATTTTGGTGCCCCCCTACACATACACACACATACCATATGTAGCTATCCGGCACCCAGGGTGAACAGTAGCAGCGTGCTCAGGTACCTTTCCCAATAGTAATATAGATACACATAGAAAGTGGACGCACTCCAAGTCAGTCATTACAATAAAACAGACACCAGCATACCATTATAGTACACCTACAGTGCTCCCTCACCCGCCAGGTCTCCATGGAGATGCTTTGGCGCAGCGGTGTGCCAATATAATTAGTGTTCACTGTGGTATTTTTTTTTAGGGCAGGGTGCTGATCACGGGGAGGGCACATTTTTCATTCGGGAGGGCACATTTTTAAGTTAGATGGGCAAACTTAGGTACATACTATAATGCTTGGTGCTCCCATTCCTATGGCCAAAACATGGACAGTGCGCACCGAAGGTGCGCAGCAAAAATCTAGGGGCGTTGTTTCGTGGGGAAGGTAGTGCCCCTAATACACATTGCACCAGTTAGAACCTCCTATACACACTGCGCCAGGTAGAGCACGTTATACATATTGCGCCGGATAGAGCACATTATACACATTGCGTCAGATAGAGCACATTATACACATTGCGTCAGGTAGGGAGCACTGAGGCACATTGCACCAGGTAGAGAGCACTGAGACACATTGCACCAGGTAAAGAGCACTGAGGCACAATGCACCAGGTAGAGAGCACTGAGATACATTGCACCAGGTAGAGAGCACTGAGACACATTGCACCAGGTAGAGAGCACTGAGGCACACTGCACCAGGTAGAGAGCACTGAGGCACACTGCACCAGGTAAAGAGCACTGAGGCACACTGCACCAGGTAGAGAGCACTGAGGCACACTGCACCAGGTAGAGAGCACTGAGGCACACTGCACCAGGTAGAGAGCACTGAGGCACACTGCACCAGGTAGAGAGCACTGAGGCACACTGCACCAGGTAGAGAGCACTGAGGCACACTGCACCAGGTAGAGAGCACTGAGGCACACTGCACCAGGTAGAGAGCACTGAGGCACACTGCACCAGGTAAAGAGCACTGAGGCATACTGCACCAGGTAGAGAGCACTGAGGCACACTGCACCAGGTAGAGAGCACTGAGGCACACTGCACCAGGTAGAGAGCACTGAGGCACACTGCACCAGGTAGAGAGCACTCAGGCACACTGCACCAGGTAGGGAGCACTGAGGCACACTGCACCAGGTAGGGAGCACTGAGGCACACTGCACCAGGTAGGGAGCACTGAGGCACACTGCACCAGGTAGAGAGCACTGAGGCACACTACACCAGGTAGAGAGCACTGAGGCACACTGCACCAGGTAGAGAGCACTCAGGCACACTGCACCAGGTAGGGAGCACTGAGGCACACTGCACCAGGTAGGGAGCACTGAGGCACACTGCACCAGGTAGAGAGCACTGAGGCACACTGCACCAGGTAGAGAGCACTGAGGCACACTACACCAGGTAGAGAGCACTCAGGAACACTGCACCAGGTAGGGAGCACTGAGGCACACTGCACCAGGTAGAGAGCACTGAGGCACACTGCACCAGGTAGAGAGCACTGAGATTAATGTTTACAGCTGCAAAATACTTACAAGGTTAATTTAGCCCAGGGGGACTCTCATGTACGTACCGGGTCTGGCGGCGCACGGCTGGCCGACGTGGAGGGGTCCGGCAGGCAGCAAACGGCGGGGCGGCAGGGCGCACAAAAACGGGCAGGGCGGGATTCAGCTGTCTAAAAAAGGGGCAGACACCTAGCGTGAACACTAGATATATATTAAAAAAAACACAAACGCCTCATTCACTTAAACACTCACACACGTCTCACTTAAACACACACGCCTCTCACTTACATACACATGCCTCTCACTTACACACACCTCTCACACACGTGCCTCTCACTTACACACACCTCTCACACAAGTGCCTCTCACATACACGTGCCTCTCATATACACATGCCTCTCACTTACATACACATGCCTCTCACTTATAGGCCCTACACACATAGCGATTTCACTGCACGATATGAACGATCTTGTTCATTAATGAACGAGATATCGTTCATATCGTGCAGTGTGGAGTCCCCAGCGATGAACGATGTGCGGCCCCGCGCTCGTTCATCGCTGGGGCCATGTCGGCTGTGCATGCAGGCCAATATGGACGAGATCGTCCATATTTGCCTGCAAGTCTACGGAGCAGAGTGACGGGGGGAGTGAAGAAACTTCACTCCCCCCGTCACTGCCCCCCCGCCGCCGGGTCGCTCGTCGGCCGTATCGGCCGTCGGGCACCTTGGTGGCGCATCGCCTAGTGTGTAGGGCCCCTTACATACACATGCCTCTCACACACACACACACACACACACACACACACACACACACACACACACACACACACATGCCTCTCACTTACATACACATGCCTCCCACTTACATACACATGCCTCACACACACACACACACATATGCCTCTCACTTACATACACATACATGCCTCTCACACACATGCCACTCTCACACACACATCACACATGCCTCTTTTACTTGAATGTACAACTTTCCTTAAAAACACACACACCTCACTTAAAAACAAGCACACACAAAACACAGTACTTCCCCCCCAAATACACCTCTCCCCCACCCCCCACACAGTGCCTACCTTTGGCTATCATCCAGAGCATGGAGGAGCAGAGAGTTCTGAGCTTCCCTCGGCTGGCTTACTAAGGGCCCGGGAGGAGCTGTGCTCTGGAGCTCCCCCTAGCTGCAGCCAGTGCCATCTCTCTCTACAGGAGGCAGCTTCCGTGTCACTGACACAGCTCCTCCATCTGCAATAGCAGCGCAGTTCTCAGGCTGCGGGAGACAGTGGAGGAGATGCGCCCCCTTGTGGCCAGGAGCCCGGCGGCAGCCGACTCCACTGCCTCCCACAGTTCCGCCCCTGCTCTCAGGACATGTAATACAGATAGAACACGTGTCCCCTCACTCTCAGGACATGTAATACAGACAATCCCGATTTCCCCTCACTCTCAGGACATGTGTAATACAGACAGTCCCGATTTCCCCTCACTCTCAGGACACATGTAATTAGTGATGTGCACCGGAAATTTTTCGGGTTTTGTGTTTTGGTTTTGGGTTCGGTTCCGCGGCCGTGTTTTGGGTTCGGACGCGTTTTGGCAAAAAAATTTTTTGTCGGATTCGGGTGTGTTTTGGATTCGGGTGTTTTTTTCAAAAAACCCTAAAAAACAGCTTAAATCATAGAATTTGGGGGTCATTTTGATCCCATAGTATTATTAACCTCAATAACCATAATTTCCACTCATTTTCAGTCTATTCTGAACACCTCACATCTCACAATATTATTTTTAGTCCTAAAATTTGCACCGAGGTCGCTGGATGGCTAAGCTAAGCGACCCAAGTGGCCGACACAAACACCTGGCCCATCTAGGAGTGGCACTGCAGTGTCAGACAGGATGGCCCTTCAAAAAAATTGTCCCCAAACAGCACATGATGCAAAGAAAAAAAGAGGCGCAATGAGGTAGCTGTGTGACTAAGCTAAGCGACCCAAGTGGCCGACACAAACATCTGGCCCATCTAGGAGTGGCACTGCAGTGTCACGCAGGATGGCCCTTCAAAAAAATACTCCCCAAATAGCACATGACGCAAAGAAAAAAAGAGGCGCAATGAGGTAGCTGTGTGACTAAGCAAAGCGACCCTAGGGGCCGACACAAACACCTGGCCCATCTAGGAGTGGCACTGCAGTGTCACGCAGGATGGCCCTTCAAAAAAATACTTCCCAAACAGCACATGATGCAAAGAAAAAAAGAGGCGCACCAAGGTCGCTGTGTGACTAAGCTAAGCGACACAAGTGGCCGACACAAACACCTGGCCCATCTAGGAGTGGCACTACAGTGTCACGCAGGATGGCCCTTCAAAAAAATACTCCCCAAACAGCACATGATGCAAAGAAAAAAAGAGGCGCAATGAGGTAGCTGTGTGACTAAGATAAGCGACCCAAGTGGCCGACACAAACATCTGGCCCATCTAGGAGTGGCACTGCAGTGTCACGCAGGATGGCCCTTCAAAAAAATACTCCCCAAACAGCACATGATGCAAAGAAAAAAAGAGGCGCAATGAGGTAGCTGTGTGACTAAGATAAGCGACCCAAGTGGCCGACACAAACATCTGGCCCATCTAGGAGTGGCACTGCAGTGTCACGCAGGATGGCCCTTCAAAAAAATACTCCCCAAACAGCACATGATGCAAAGAAAAAAAGAGGCGCAATGAGGTAGCTGTGTGACTAAGATAAGCGACCCAAGTGGCCGACACAAACACCTGGCCCATCTAGGAGTGGCACTGCAGTGTCACGCAGGATGGCCCTTCAAAAAAATACTCCCCAAACAGCACATGACGCAAAGAGAAAAAGAGGCGCAATGAGGTAGCTGTGTGACTAAGCTAAGCGACCCTAGTGGCCGACACAAACACCTGGCCCATCTAGGAGTGGCACTGCAGTGTCACGCAGGATGGCCCTTCAAAAAAATACTCCCCAAACAGCACATGATGCAAAGAAAAATGAAAGAAAAAAGAGGTGCAAGATGGAATTGTCCTTGGGCCCTCCCACCCACCCTTATGTTGTATAAACAGGACATGCACACTTTAACGAACCCATCATTTCAGTGACAGGGTCTGCCACACGACTGTGACTGAAATGACTGGTTGGTTTGGGCCCCCACCAAAAAAGAAGCAATCAATCTCTCCTTGCACAAACTGGCTCTACAGAGGCAAGATGTCTACCTCCTCCTCATCGTCCGATTCATCACCCCTTTCACTGTGTACATCCCCCTCCTCACAGATTATTAATTCGTCCCCACTGGAATCCACCATCTCAGGTCCCCGTGTACTTTCTGGAGGCAATTGCTGCTGGTGAATGTCTCCACGGAGGAATTGATTATAATTCATTTAAATGAACATCATCTTCTCCACATTTTCTGGAAGTAACCTCGTACGCTGATTGCTGACAAGGTGAGCGGCTGCACTAAACACTCTTTCGGAGTACACACTGGAGGGAGGGCCACTTAGGTAGAATAAAGCCAGTTTCTGCAAGGGCCTCCAAATTGCCTCTTTTTCCTGCCAGTATACGTACGGACTGTCTGACGTGCCTACTTGGATGCGGTCACTCATATAATCCTCCACCATTCTTTCAATGGTGAGAGAATCATATGCAGTGACAGTAGACGACATGTCAGTAATCGTTGGCAGGTCCTTCAGTCCGGACCAGATGTCAGCACTCGCTCCAGACTGCCCTGCATCACCGCCAGCGGGTGGGCTCGGAATTCTTAGCCTTTTCCACCCTTGAATCCTGGTTAAGCGAATGAAGGGCTCCATCCACAAGTCCCACATGCCTAGCGGAATCGCTCTGTTTTAGCTCCTCCTTCAATGTCTCCAGCTTCTTCTGCAAAAGCCTGATGAGGGGAATGACCTGACTCAGGCTGGCAGTGTCTGAACTGACTTCACGTGTGGCAAGTTCAAAGGGTTGCAGAACCTTGCACAACGTTGAAATCATTCTCCACTGCGCTTGAGACAGGTGCATTCCACCTCCTTTGCCTATATCGTGGCCAGATGTATAGGCTTGAATGGCCTTTTGCTGCTCCTCCATCCTCTGAAGCATATAGAGGGTTGAATTCCACCTCGATACCACCTCTTGCTTCAGATGATGGCAGGGCAGGTTCAGGTATTTTTGGTGGTGCTCCAGTCTTCTGTACGCGGTGCCTGAACTCCGAAAGTGGCCAGCAATTCTTCGGGCCACCGACAGCATCTCTTGCACGCCCCTGTTGTTTTTTAAATAATTCTGCACAACCAAATTCAAGGTATGTGCAAAACATGGGACGTGCTGGAATTTGCCCAGATGTAATGCACGCACAATATTGCTGGCGTTGTCCGATGTCACAAATCCCCAGGAGAGTCCAATTGGGGTAAGCCATTCTGCAATGATCTTCCTCAGTTGCCGTAAGAGGTTTTCAGCTGTGTGCGTATTCTGGAAAGCGTTGATACAAAGCGTAGCCTGCCTAGGAACGAGTTGGCGTTTGCGAGATGCTGCTACTGGTGCCGCCGCTGCTGTTCTTGCAGCGGGAGGCAATACATCTACCCAGTGGGCTGTCACAGTCATATAGACCTGAGTCTGCCCTGCTCCACTTGTCCACATGTCCATGGTTAAGTGGACATTGGGTACAACTGCATTTTTTAGGACACTGGTGAGTCTTTTTCTGAGGTCTGTGTACATTTTCGGTATCGCCTGCCTAGAGAAATGGAACCTAGATGGTATTTGGTACCGGGGACACAGTACCTCAATCAAGTCTATAGTTGGCTCTGAATTAACGATGGATACCGGAACCACGTTTCTCACCGCCCAGGCTGCCAAGGCCTCAGTTATCCACTTTGCAGCAGGATGACTGCTGTGATATTTCATCTTCCTCGCAAAGGACTGTTGTACAGTCAATTGCTTACTGGAAGTAGTACAAGTGGTCTTCCGACTTCCCCTCTGGAATGACGATCGACTCCCAGCAGCAACAACAGCAGCGCCAGCAGCAGTAGGCGTTACACTCAAGGATGCATCGGAGGAATCCCAGGCAGGAGAGGACTTGTCAGACTTGCCAGTGACATGGCCTGCAGGACTATTGGCTTTCCTGGGTAAGGAGGAAATTGACACTGAGGGAGTTGGTGGTGTGGTTTGCAGGAGCTTGGTTACAAGAGGAAGGGATTTACTGGTCAGTGGACTGCTTCCGCTGTCGCCCAAAGTTTTTGAACTTGTCACTGACTTATGATGAATGCGCTGCAGGTGACGTATAAGGAAGGATGTTCCGAGGTGGTTAACGTCCTTACCCCTACTTATTACAGCTTGACAAAGGCAACACACAGCTTGACACCTGTTGTCCGCATTTGTGTTGAAATAATTCCTCATCGAAGAGCTGATTTTTTTTGTATTTTGACCAGGCATGTCAATGGCCATATTCCCCCCACGGACAACAGGCGTCTCCCCGGGTGCCTGACTTAAACAAACCACCTCACCATCAGAATCCTCCTTGTCAATTTCCTCCCCAGCGCCAGCAACACCCATATCCTCATCCTGGTGTACTTTAACACTGACATCTTCAATTTGACTATCAGGAACTGGACTGCGGGTGCTCCTTCCAGCACTTGCAGGGGGCGTGCAAATGGTGGAAGGCGCAAGCTCTTCCCGTCCAGTGTTGGGAAGGTCAGGCATCGCAACCGACACAATTGGATTCTCTGTTAGGATCTCCTGCTCTGTGCTGCCACGTCGCCATGGCAACCGGGAGGCAAGTGTTAGCGAAGTAACCTGAGCGCAGCTGATACTCCGGTCCGGGTTTTTACTGTGTAGTGGTTACAGGCTCTGTGCACGGCAGGGGATCCGGCGCTGGTTTTGTGCTCACAGTCTGTGAGGTCTGAGTGGGGCGTGGACAGCACCTGCTATATAAACCATCCTCTCAGGCTAGGCAAATGCTGCTGAATCTTTGTTTGTTAGTCAGTTCCAGAGAGTTAGCTATTACTGTGTGACTTTGTATTTACTTGTTGCTTACTGCGAATAGGCCTTGGGATTCGGTACTTCATTCTGCCAATCCGGACCTAGCAGTAAGACTGGAGTCAGTTGTTTGACCTGCTGGGGTTCTTTTGCTATTCTGTGAACCCAGCAGGTTTGCGGCTGTACTCTCAGACCTGCTTGCTTAATCCTCCCTCACTGTGCAGGGCGTCCAGGTGTCAGTTTAGTGGCAGTAAGCTGAACCTGTGCCCTGCAAGTGGGGGTTAGGATTGTGGATACTCTCCTTGTGTCTATATTTCTATCTCTGACCAAGGAGTTTATTCCCACACCCATTGGTAACCCTTTGGGGCTTTCTCTGTTGCTCTTAGCAACATCATTTCAGGTGCTCCACATGTTAAATCACTACACATCGCTTCATTGTCCGCTCTATTCCATCTGAGCATTCCTGACACTAGGGAGACACCCAATTCCTGAGCCTTTGGGCTTCTCCGTTCACTTTGTGTTTATTAGTTATTCCATCGCCTCCTGTGTATGTTATGTTATACTGTCTGTGAGTTCGTTTGCTTCGCTTCCCTCTCTGTTCATACACCGGTATACTCCTGTTAGCACTGGTGTGCGTAACATATTCAGCAGCCCTACTCCTGTTGAAATTTTGTGGGAATATGGAGCATACCCCTCAAAATACTTTGCAACAGGTGGTCGATCAGGTGCAGGTCCTGACTCGACAATTTATTGAGATGTCCATTAAAATGAACACCCCGCAGGCCGCTAGCAGAGCTCCCGCAGCAGCAGCGGCAAGTTCAGGGGTTAAGGAGCCGAAAGTAAATCTCCCGGATCGTTTTTCTGGAGATCGCTCGCAGTTCTTTTGTTTCAAGGAGAGCTGTAAGCTATATTTTAGGCTTAGGCCCCAGTCTTCTGGGTCGGAGATTCAGCGGGTGGGCATGGTGATTTCCTTGCTACAAGGAGACCCACAGGTCTGGGCATATGGGTTACAGCCTGACTGTCCGTCGCTTAAAAGTGTTGATGCTTTTTTTACGGCACTGGGCATTTTGTATGATGACCCTGACAAGATGGCTTCAGCCAAGGCTCAGATTACGGTTCTTAAGCAAGGGCGACGGCCAGCTGAGGTTCATAGTACGGAGTTTCGGAGGTTGGCTCATGATACCCAGTGGAATGACCCAGCCCTGAGAAACCAGTACCGAAGGGGCCTTTCTGACCAGATAAAGGACCAACTGGTACAATATCCCTCGCCTGATAGCTTAGATCAGCTCATGCAGTTAGAGACCGCAGTTTCCTTTTTTCCCAAGGGAACCTCAGACTCTGAGGAATATTCCGAGGAGCCTATGCAGATTGGGGCTACCCGCCTCTCCTCGCGTGAGAAGACGCGGAGGAGACACCAGGGTTTGTGTTTGTACTGTGGGAATAAAGGTCATGTTGTAGTATCATGCCCAGAAAAACCGGAAAACTTCAGGGCCTGAGGGTGATGGGAAATATCCTGTCAGGCCAGAAGTCAGAATTTCCTAAAAAAACTTTTCTCATTCCGGTGACTTTGGAGATCCTCGGTCAAACTGTCAAGACTGAGGCCTTTGTTGACAGTGGGGCCGATGGGGTTTTCATGGACCGTCAATTCGCCCTGGAACACTCTGTTCCCTCAGTACCTTTGGCATCAGAGATTGAGATCTGTGGGTTAAACGGGGAACCATTGTCCCAGGGTAAAATTACCTCCTGCACCAGCCAAATTCCTTTGTTTATTGGAGCCACACACTCTGAAAAATTGTTTTTTTATGTGACTGTCTGTTCTTTTGCCCCATTGGTTTTGGGGTTACCCTGGTTAAGGGCCCATAACCCTCAATTTGACTGGGTCTCTGGGGAGATTCTTAGTTGGGGTAGTGATTGTTTCAGGAGTTGCTTGAGCCTTCCAGTCAGGCTCTCGCAGCTAAGTTTGCCAGGATTGCCAGGATGTTATGCAGATTTTGCGGATGTGTTCTCCAAAAAAGTTGCGGAGGTACTACCTCCCCATCGCCCCTATGACTGTGCCATTGATTTGTTGCCGGATGCTAAGCTTCCCAAGAGCAGGTTGTACTCCCTGTCACGTCCTGAGACTCAGGCTATGGCAGAGTACATTCAGGAGAACTTGGCTAAGGGATTTATCAGACCCTCACAGTCCCCAGTTGGGTCGGGGTTCTTTTTCGTGGGTAAAAAGGACGGTTCGTTGCGACCCTGCATCGACTTCAGGGAATTGAACCGTATCACGATTAAAAACTCGTACCCACTGCCTCTCATTTCGGTTTTGTTTGACCAGCTTCGTACTGCCACCATTTTTTCTAAGATTGACCTACGTGGTGCTTACAATCTAATCCGAATAAGAGAGGGGGATGAATGGAAGACTGCCTTTAATACCCACTCAGGGCATTATGAATATTTGGTGATGCCATTTGGGCTCTCTAATGCCCCGGCAGTCTTCCAGGAATTCATGAACGATGTGCTCAGGGAATATTTGGATAGATTCTTAGTTGTTTATCTAGATGACATCCTAATCTTCTCTCATTCCCTGGAGGAACATCGAAAGCATGTACGCTTAGTCCTCCAGAAACTCAGAGACCACCAGCTTGGGGCGAAGCTGGAGAAGTGCGAGTTTGAAGTCCAGCAAATCGCATTTCTAGGGTATATTATCTCCTCAGAAGGTTTCCAAATGGAGGGTTCTAAGGTACAGGCAGTCCTGGATTGGGTGCAGCCCACTAGTTTGAAGGCGCTTCAGCGTTTTCTGGGCTTTGCGAATTTTTATAGACGGTTTATCGCTGGATTTTCGTCTATAGTGGCCCCCTTGGTGGCACTCACTAAGAAAGGGGCGGATGTTGCTCACTGGTCTTGTGAGGCCAAAGCGGCCTTTGCCCGTCTCAAAAGGGCATTTGTCTCGGCCAAGGTGCTGCGACACCCAGATCCAGAGCGTCCTTTTGTGGTAGAAGTGGATGCCTCTGAGATAGGTATTGGGGCAGTGCTCTCTCAGATGGGGGTGTCTGATAATCGCCTTCATCCCTGTGCTTACTTTTCCCGTAAATTTTCGTCTGCCGAGATGAATTATGATGTGGGTAACCGGGAATTATTGGCTATAAAGGATGCACTCGGGGAGTGGAGACACTGGCTTGAGGGGGCTAAGTTTGTGGTCTCAATTCTCACCGACCATAAGAATCTGGCATATTTAGAGTCAGCTAAGCGGCTCAATGCCAGGCAGGCACGATGGGCTTTGTTTTTTGCTCGCTTTAATTTTTTGATAACATATCGCCCTGGGTCAAAAAACATCAAGGCTGATGCGCTCTCGCGGAGTTTTGCTCCAGTTCAAGAGACCACAGAGGAGCCATTGCCCATTGTGTCCCCATCATGTATTAAAGTGGGCATTACCCAGGACCTCTTGTCATTAGTCCTTAGAGCACAGGAGCAGGCTCCTCCAGACCTTCCGGTAGGTCTCTTGTTTGTGCCTCCTAGGTTAAGACAGCGAGTGTTCCTGGAATTCCATGCCAAGAGGTCGGCAGGGCATCCGGGTATTGCCAGAACTCGGGAGTTGCTGTCTAGGGCGGTGTGAAGGCCCTCGGTGGCTAGGGATGTGGATCAGTGGGTTCGGGCATGTGACGTTTGTGCCCGAAATAAAACTCCTAGAGGGGTTCCTGTCGGCCCATTACATCCACTCTCTATTCCGTCTAAGCCATGGACCCACATTTCCATGGATTTTGTGGTGGACTTGTCCAAATCCTCGGGGATGACAGCCATTTGGGTTGTCGTTGACAGGTTTTCGAAGATGGCGCATTTCGTTCCACTGGTTGGGTTGCCATCGGCCAGACGCCTGTCTGAGTTATTTATGCAGCATGTTGTGCACCTCCACGGGTTGCCACTTGATGTGGTCTCTGACCGTGGATCCCAGTTTGTGGCCAAATTCTGGAGGGCATTTTGTTCTGATCTCCAGATTTCTGTGAGCTTGTCGTCAGGCTACCATCCACAGTCTAATGGGCAGACTGAGAGGGTGAACCAGTCCTTGGAGCAGTTCCTCAGGTGTTATGTCTCCAAGTGTCATACTGACTGGGTTGCTCATCTGTCCATGGCGGAGTTTGCCTATAACAACGCGGCTCACTCTGCTACAGGGATCTCTCCCTTCCTTTGTGTGGGTTCACTACGGCTGGCCGGCGGTCGGGCTCCCGGCGACCAGCATCCCGGCGCCGGGAGCCCGACCGCCGGCTTACCGACAGCTTGGCGAGCGTAAATGAGCCCCTTGCGGGCTCGCTGCGCTCGCCACGCTACGGGCACGGTGGCGCGCTACGCGCGCCACACTATTTTATTCTCCCTCTATGGGGGTCGTGGACCCCCACGAGGGAAAATAATTGTCGGTATGCCGGCTGTCGGGCTCCCGGCGCCGGTATACTGAGCGCCGGGAGCCCGACCGCCGGCAAACAGAAGACCACCCCTTTGTGTGTATGGGCATCATCCTAAGGCCAATTCTTTTGACCCCCTGGATTCCACGTCTGGTGGTTCCTCTGTTGTTTCGGTCCTTAGGGGTATTTGGAGGAAAGTGAAGAAAGCCCTTGTGTCTGTGTCATTAGTGACCAAAAGGGTTTTTGATAAGCGGAGAAGACCCTGCAGCTTCAAATTAGGAGACTTCGTCTGGTTGTCCACCAAGAATTTGAAGTTGAGACAGCCATCTCATAAGTTTGTTCCCCGGTTCATCGGCCCTTATAAGATCACCAGGGTTATCAATCCGGTGGCATTTCAGTTAGATCTGCCCCGTTCATTGGGTATCAATAAAACATTTCATTGTTCCCTTTTAAAACTGGCGGTTAATAATCCTTCTTCCAGTGGAAGACATTCTCCTCTTCTGATACGGGGTCAGAGGGAGTTTGTGGTTGAAAGGGTTCTTGACTCCAAGATGGTTCGGGGTCGGCTGTCATTTTTGGTGCACTGGAAGGGGTATGGCCCGGAGGAGCGGTCGTGGGTGCGCAGTTGTGATCTTCATGCCCCCAGACTGATACGCTCTTTCTTCTCGCAGTTCCCCGATAAACCCGGTGGTAGGGGTTCTTTGACCCCTCGTCAGAGGGGGGGTACTGTTAGGATCTCCTGCTCTGTGCTGCCACGTCGCCATGGCAACCGGGAGGCAAGTGTTAGCGAAGTAACCTGAGCGCAGCTGATACTCCGGTCCGGGTTTTTACTGTGTAGTGGTTACAGGCTCTGTGCACGGCAGGGAATCCGGCGCTGGTTTTGTGCTCACAGTCTGTGAGGTCTGAGTGGGGCGTGGACAGCACCTGCTATATAAACCATCCTCTCAGGCTAGGCAAATGCTGCTGAATCTTTGTTTGTTAGTCAGTTCCAGAGAGTTAGCTAGTACTGTGTGACTTTGTATTTACTTGTTGCTTACTGCGAATAGGCCTTGGGATTCGGTACTTCATTCTGCCAATCCGGACCTAGCAGTAAGACTGGAGTCAGTTGTTTGACCTGCTGGGGTTCTTTTGCTATTCTGTGAACCCAGCAGGTTTGCGGCTGTACTCTCAGACCTGCTTGCTTAATCCTCCCTCACTGTGCAGGGCGTCCAGGTGTCAGTTTAGTGGCAGTAAGCTGAACCTGTGCCCTGCAAGTGGGGGTTAGGATTGTGGATACTCTGCTTGTGTCTATATTTCTATCTCTGACCAAGGAGTTTATTCCCACACCCGTTGGTAACCCTTTGGGGCTTTCTCTGTTGCTCTTAGCAACATCATTTCAGGTGCTCCACATGTTAAATCACTACACATCGCTTCATTGTCCGCTCTATTCCATCTGAGCATTCCTGACACTAGGGAGACACCCAATTCCTGAGCCTTTGGGCTTCTCCGTTCACTTTGTGTTTATTAGTTATTCCATCACCTCCTGTGTATGTTATGTTATACTGTCTGTGAGTTCGTTTGCTTCGCTTCCCTCTCTGTTCATACACCGGTATACTCCTGTTAGCACTGGTGTGCGTAACACTCTCCTTGGGGATTTGTGATTTCGAAGAACGCACAGTTCTTTGCTGTGCTTTTGCCAGCTTAAGTCTTTTCTTTTTTCTAGCGAGAGGATGAGTGCTTCCATCCTCATGTGAAGCTGAACCACTAGCCATGAACATAGGCCAGGGCCTCAGCCGTTCCTTGCCACTCCGTGTCGTAAATGGCATATTGGCAAGTTTACACTTCTCCTCAGACGCTTTTAATTTTGATTTTTGGGTCATTTTACTGATCTTTTGTGTTTTGGATTTTACATGCTCTGTACTATGACATTGGGCATCGGCCTTGGCAGACGACGTTGATGGCATTTCATTGTCTCGGCCATGACTAGTGGCAGCAGCTTCAGCACGAGGTGGAAGTGGATCTTGATCTTTCCCTATTTTTTTAACCTCCACATTTTTGTTCTCCATATTTTAATGCGCACAACTAAAAGGCACCACAGGTATACAATGTAGATGGATGGATAGTATACTTATGGACGACGAGTGACGACACAGAGGTAGGTACAGCAGTGGCCTACCGTACTGCTATATACAGTATAATGGACCTGGTGGACACTGTCAGCAGACTGCGTTTATAGTATAAAAAAAAAGACATCACAGGTATACAATGTAGATGGATGGATACTTAGTATACTTATGGACGACGAGTGACGACACAGAGGTAGGTACAGCAGTGGCCTACCGTACTGCTATATACAGTATAATGGACCTGGTGGACACTGTCAGCAGACTGCGTTTATAGTATAAAGAAAAAAAGACACCACAGGTATACAATGTAGATGGATGGATAGTATACTTATGGACGACGAGTGACGACACAGAGGTAGGTACAGCAGTGGCCTACCATACTGCTATATACAGTATAATGGACCTGGTGGACACTGTCAACAGACTGCGTTTATAGTATAAAAAAAGACACCACAGGTATACAATGTAGATGGATGGATACTTAGTATACTTATGGACGACGAGTGATGACACAGAGGTAGGTACAGCAGTGGCCTACCGTACTGCTATATACAGTATAATGGACCTGGTGGACACTGTCAGCAGACTGCGTTTATAGTATAAAAAAAAGACACCACAGGTATACAATGTAGATGGATGGATACTTAGTATACTTATGGACGACGAGTGACGACACAGAGGTAGGTACAGCAGTGGCCTACCGTACTGCTATATACAGTATAATGGACCTGGTGGACACTGTCAGCAGACTGCGTTTATAGTATAAAAAAAAGACACCACAGGTATACAATGTAGATGGATGGATAGTATACTTATGGACAACGAGTGACGACACAGAGGTAGGTACAGCAGTGGCCTACCGTACTGCTATATACAGTATAATGGACCTGGTGGACACTGTCAGCAGACTGCGTTTATAGTATAAAAAAAAGACACCACAGGTATACAATGTAGATGGATGGATACTTAGTATACTTATGGACGACGAGTGATGACACAGAGGTAGGTACAGCAGTAGCCTACCGTACTGCTATATACAGTATAATGGACCTGGTGGACACTGTCAGCAGACTGCGTTTATAGTATATAAAAAAAGACACCACAGGTATACAATGTAGATGGATGGATAGTATACTTATGGACGATGAGTGACGACACAGAGGTAGGTACAGCAGTGGCCTACCGTACTGCTATATACAGTATAATGGACCTGGTGGACACTGTCAGCAGACTGCGTTTATAGTATAAAAAAAAGACACCACAGGTATACAATGTAGATGGATGGATACTTAGTATACTTATGGACAACGAGTGACGACACAGAGGTAGGTACAGCAGTGGCCTACCGTACTGCTATATACAGTAAAATGGACCTGGTGGACACTGTCAGCAGACTGCGTTTATAGTATAAAAAAAAAGACACCACAGGTATACAATGTAGATGGATGGATACTTAGTATACTTATGGACGACGAGTGACGACACAGAGGTAGGTACAGCAGTGGCCTACCGTACTGCTATATACAGTATAATGGACCTGGTGGACACTGTCAGCAGACTGCGTTTATAGTATAAAGAAAAAAAGACACCACAGGTATACAATGTAGATGGATGGATACTTAGTATACTTATGGACGACGAGTGACGACACAGAGGTAGGTACAGCAGTGGCCTACCGTACTGCTATATACAGTATAATGGACCTGGTGGACACTGTCAGCAGACTGCGTTTATAGTATAAAAAAAAAGACACCACAGGTATACAATGTAGATGGATGGATAGTATACTTATGGACGACGAGTGACGACACAGAGGTAGGTACAGCAATGGCCTACCGTACTGCTATATACAGTATAATGGACCTGGTGGACACTGCCAGCAGATTGTGTTTATAGTATAAAAAAAAAAGACACCACAGGTATACAATGTAGATGGATGGATAGTATACTTATGGACGACGAGTGACGACACAGAGGTAGGTACAGCAGTGGCCTACCGTACTGCTATATACAGTATAATGGACCTGGTGGACACTGTCAGCAGACTGCGTTTATAGTATAAAAAAAAAAGACACCACAGGAGTGTTTTTCAGGCAGACAAACGTATACTGGTGGTCACTGTCAGCAAAACTGTGTACTGTACTCCTGCTATAGCTGCTCCCCAGTCCCCACAATTAAGCAGTGTGAGCACTCAGCACAGATATATCATGCAGCACACTGAGCACAGATATGGTATGGAGCGTTTTTTTCAGGCAGAGAACGGATAAAAAACTGGTGGTCACTATTAGCAAATCTCTGCACTGTACTCCTCCTAACAGCTGCTCCCCAATCCTCCCCACAATAAGCTAAGCAATCAGATCAACTGTGTAGTATATAACTATATAAACGGAGAGGACGCCAGCCACGTCCTCTCCCTATCAATCTCAATGCACGTGTGAAAATGGCGGCGACGCGCGGCTGCTTATATAGAATCCGAATCTCGCGAGAATCCGACAGCGGATGATGACGTTCGGGCGCGCTCGGGTTAACCGAGCCATACGTGAGAATCCGAGTATGGCTCGGACCCGTCTAAAAAGGGTGAAGTTCGAGGGGGGTTCGGTTTCTCGGAAACCGAACCCGCTCATCACTACATGTAATACAGACAGTCCTGATGCCCCCCCACTCCCAGGACACATGTAATACAGACAGTCCTGGTGTTCCCTCACTTTAGGGCCACATGTAATACAGACAGTCCTATTGTCCCCTCACTCTCAAGACGCATGCAATACAGACAGTCCACTGTCCCCCCACGCTCGAGACAACGTGTACTACAGACAGTTCCAGTGTCCCCTTACTCTCAGGACACATGTAATACACTGTGTATTACATGTGTCCTGAGAGTAAGGGTCATCAGGACTGTGTATTACATGTGTACTGAGAGTGAGGGGACACTGGAACTGTCTGTAGTACATGATGCCCCTCACTCTTAGGACACATGTATTACATTACAGACAGTCTCTGTATCCCCTAACTCTCAGGACACATGTAACACAGACAGTCCCGATGCCCCGCACTCTCAGGACACATGTAATACAGACAGTCCCTGTATCGCCTCACTCTCAGTACACATATAATACAGACAGTCTCGATGTCCCCTTACTTTCTGGACAATTAGAGAGTCCCAGTGTCCCCTCACTCTCAGGAAGCATGTAATACAGACAGTCCAGTTGTCCCCTCATATGTCCCCTCACTCTCAGTACACATAATATACATTGCCATGGGCCTCAACCCTGGGGCCCATGATGGCAGCCACTGTATCTCTGTCCCTGTCTTTAGCAGATATAGAGATATAATATGTCATAAAATAACTGAGTGCCGGCAATAATAGTTTAGCATTATTTCCCATAATGCACTGCATGCTCTCTCTTTGATAGACGCAATTACTGAACCTCTCACAGAATCTTCACCTCGCACTGACAAAAAACTCCCCAAACACTTATGCAAATCAGTTGCTTCTAGGATGCAAATTTTCTTAATTTACTCTGTGGATGAAATCAGAAAACAAAGAGAAGGCACTTTAATTAAATCTGCAGTAATTGATGCGGAAGGCGATACATGGAGTGACCTGTGCGGCATTCACTGGTCGCTCTCCCACTCTATGATGTGAGCCTCAGCTCTGTTCAGACGGATTAGGGCAGCTTAACATGTCAGTTACCGGAGCAGAAATAATAACCTGAAAATAAAGCTGTGAAATAGCTGAGTGGATGCCTAGTACATGCCTGTACAGCATCATTATAAGCTGGGGATCTTAGAGGAAGAGCAGTGGTGGAGAAAGATCAGTGGTGGAGGCTATGGAGGGAGGAAGAGCAGTGGTGGAAGCCACGGAGGGATGGAAAGCAGTGGTAGAGGCCATGGAGGGAGGAAGAGCAGTGGTGGAGACCATAGAGGGAGGAAGAGCATTGGTGGAGGCCAAGGAGGTAGGAAGAGTAGTGATGTAGGCCATGGAGGAAGGAAGGGCAATGGTGGAGGCCATAGAGGGAGAAAGAGCAGTAGTGGAGGCCAAGGAGGGAGGAAGAGTAGTGGTGGAAGCCACAGAGGGAGAAAGAGCAGTGGTGGAGGCCATGGAAGGAGGAAGAGCAGTGGTGGAGGCCATGGAGGGAGGAAGAGCAGTGGTGGAGGCCATAGAGGGAGAAAGAGCAGTAGCGGAGGCCAAGGAGGGATGCAGAGCAGTGGTGGAGGCCACAGAGGGAAAAAGAGCAGTGGTGGAGACCATGGAGGGAGGAAGAGCAGTGGTGGAGACCACGGAGGGAGGAAGAGCAGTGGTGGAGGCCACAGAGGGAGAAAGAGCAGTGGTGGAGGCCATAAATGGAGAAAGAGCACTGGTGGAGGCCATTGAGGGAGAAAGAGCAGTGGTGGAGGCCATAGATGGAGAAAGAGTAGTGGTGGAGGCTGTGGAGGGAGAAAGAGCAGTGGTGAAGGCCATGGAGGGAGGAAGTGTAGTGGTGGAGGCCACAGAGGAAGGAAAAGCTTGTGGTGGAGGCCATGGAGGGAGGAAGAGCAGTGGTGAAGGCCATGTAGGAAGAGCAGTGGTGAAGGCAATGTAGGAAGAGCAGTGGTGGAGGCCATGGAGGGAGGAAGCGCAGTGGTGGAGGCCATGGAGGGAGGAAACGCAGTGATGGAGGCCATGGAGGGAGGAAGGGCAGTGGTGGAGGCCATAGAGTGAGGAAGAGCAGGAGGATATATAGAGTACTATATTTCTAGTAGATAGAATAAGAGAACATCTAAAATAACCGTAGGCAATACGGTGTTCTCACTTTCCACAGTGGTACTTGGCTTTATCTAATAAGCATTCATGATGCTTTTCTTTCAAAATTACATTCCGCATTCTGGAGGGGGAAATATGACTAGAATAGGCGTCAAAGTATTTTGGGTAAATTACGGAAGAAGTCCATCTGGATGTAGCCTAATACTGGCTGAGTTATGTGGGCTAGGCAGGTACACATTGAAAGAATCCAATCCCGGGTATCCCGGTAATCTCAGGATTGATAATTTTTCAATCCCGATTCCCGGGATTGAAAAAAAGTCCCGGCATTGTCCTCCTTTATTATCATACTTCAAAGTTCATATTTGTGCCCTTAATCACGTGTGGATATTCATGTCACATGTAGCCCATGGTAAAACCACAAAGACATGTGATTGTTAATCGGACAGTGGACTGTGACAATGGCAGACAAAGTTGCAGTGCGCCGTCATTTCGTTACAACCAGGAATAGGAATCGCACTTGTAGTGTAACCATCCAATGACAGACACAGAAATGAGGACAGAAAGAAAGCGTAAAGTGGATTTATTTAATATAATATCAGTCCTGCTAAAGGCATTTATGGAGCTGGCCATAGTGCAAAGTACTTTTTCCCGGATGCGATCCGATCCAACAATCAGCGGACATCGATGATCTGCAATCCGTCAGAAAACCGGAGAAATTCAGCATATTATAAATCCCTGACTCACCGATCCTGAACGGGTTTTGGTCAGAATCAACAAATCGGTGATTTGCAGCATGTTGGATTTCCCTGATTCCCTGATACCGGCATTGGCAGAATGGAAATTGGGGCAATCATCGTAGATGTATTGGCCCCATTACTTCGCCCATTTATGTCCCCAAGTATACAGGAATTACAAGAATTAGTTCAAGATGTCTGCATCTGTAGGACTATTGGTTAAAGCTGCGGATAATTGGCAGCTTTGACAAACCACTTGTTAGTAAATCTGCCTTTTAGGGTAGATTTACTAACATGCAGAGAGTCGCATCCAATGCCGATATTCATTGAGTTGAGTGGTTAGTTGCTACTGCGCATGTGCAGTGTATACACGAGGTGGTGTTGCGATTGATCAAAGAACCATACAGTAAAAAGGCTGCGCTAATATTTAAATGAGTGTTGCGAATGAGAGGCACGGTATCAGAAACGTCTTGGAAAAGTGCTGATCGCTCCTAGGCGGTGACTGGGAGGTGGCTGAACCGATGCGCAGAGATGGCGTGTTATACGAGTTTCACAGGCGTGTCACTGACGTGTTTTCATACACAAATGCTCAATCGTTTACTCTGGATACAGAGAATTTGCACCTGCCATGTGACCGAGGTGGCCTCTACAGATGCATCAGGTGGCATAACAGCATCTATAGATGCTGAAAGTGGGCACCTTCAAGGTAAAAGGTAGATCTCTTGGAACTTTACTGCAAGGTCTGTCTCAGCATCAACTTCTGATATGCTACGAATACAAGATTTATATTTCAAACAATTTTTGAACTTTTTACTAAAAAGATCCCTAAGGGTTTGGGGGTCACAGATAACAGATGCTCCTAGAACATACACCAGTGGTTCCCAAACTTTTTTGAATCATGGCGCCCTAAAGTAACATAATTTTTTTTTTTTCATGGCACCCCTAGGCCAAAAGTTTCTTATTGAGGAATTTATAAAGAAATATTAAATTAATGGTGTTTATATATCGTATTTAGGTTCAGTTGTGCGGTGAGGGATAAGATTTGCTTCTGTTTGTCCATATATTTTATGATTGTCACTCAGCCACCAGCGCTGGTTTTCCTATTACATAGACCATAAATAATTTGAATTGGTCCTGGACCACCAATCCAAGGCACCCCTGCAAGTGTCCTGAGGCACCCCAGGGAGCCACGGCACACAGTTTGAGAACCACTGACATATACATTTATCAACCACCATTTTATTTTATTTTTTTGAACAGTTTTTATTGAAATTTTGCATCACATCAAGGCCCTCATTCCGAGTTGTTCGCTCGGTAAAAATCTTCGCATCGCAGCGATTTTCCGTTTAATGCGCATGCGCAATGTTCGCACTGCGACTGCGCCAAGTAAATTTGCTATGCAGTTAGGAATTTTACTCACGGCTTTTTCATCGTTCTGGCGATCGTAATGTGATTGACAGGAAATGGGTGTTACTGGGCGGAAACAGGCCGTTTTATGGGCGTGTGGGAAAAAACGCTACCGTTTCCGGAAAAAACGCAGGAGTGGCCGGAGAAACGGAGGAGTGTCTGGACGAACGCTGGGTGTGTTTGTGACGTCAAACCAGGAACGACAAGCACTGAACTGATCGCAGATGCCGAGTAAGTCTGAAGCTACTCAGAAACTGCTATGAGGTGTGTAATCGCAATATTGCGAATACATCGTTCGCAATTTTAAGATGCTAAGATTCACTCCCAGTAGGCGGCAGCTTAGCATGAGCAAATCTGCTAAAATCCGCTTGCGAGCGAACAACTCGGAATGACCCCCCAAATACATTATTCGTCAAATAAATTAGCATTTTACAATTACACATACCATATCAGTGTTAGTCCATAATATTACATCCAGACATTCATTTCAGTAAATATTTCTACGCAAGCCTTTTACAATAGAATCAGGTTTGCCCATCAACAGATACAATAAAAGATTGAGTAATAATAATAATATGGAGAAATCACCACAGCCCTGTGTATCATGAATATGATCACCCTAAAGGGGGGTACTCACGGCGCGATAATCTAAGCAATCTGACTAGATTGCTTCGATTTTAAGCATGATCGCTCCGTGTGTACCCCCCACAGCGATAGCAATCTAGCATGCAGGCCAATGTGTACCCCCCACATTGGCCTGCATGCTAGATTGCCATGCAGGCCAATCTAGCAGGTCGCTCATTTCACCCGCTGGGTGAAATGAGCAGCCCCCCTGTCTCCCCCCGCACGCCCAGCACACATCGCGCTGTGCTGAGCGACGGCAGAGATGTGTGCTGAGCGGTTCGCTCAGCACACATCTCTCCCACATCGGCCCTTTACACTCCAGTACTATAGGGGAATCTTCCAGTAAGAGTCCAGTTTCGTCAACCACCATATTTTATACCCATAGTCTAGTTGTCTGATGAGATATCCCTGGGGTGGGTTACTCTGCTATGGGATACGGTCATTCGGTCAACAAGACTTAGGTCCACAGTCATTAGGTCGACCACTGTTGGTCGACATGCATTAGATCGACATGGTCACTAGGTCGACATGGTTATTAGATCGACGTGGAAAAAGGTCGACATGAATTTTACACTTTTTTCCATTTTTTTCATACTTTACGATCCACGTGGACTACGATTGGTAATGGTAACCTGTGCCAAGCGCAGCGGTAGCGGAGCGAGGCACCTTGCCTAAAGCATGGTGAGCGGAGCGAACCATGCGAGGGGACACGATGCACTAATTGGGGTTCCCGGTCACTTAACGAAGAAAACGACACCAAAAAAAGTAAATAAAAACTCATGTTGACCTTTTCCCATGTCGACCTAGTACATGTCGACGTAATGACCATGTCAACCTAGTGATCAATGACTAATGCATGTCGACGAATAGTGGTCGACCTAATGACTGTCGACCTAATGACCCATACCCCTCTGCTATAGAGGCCAGCTCTGTGGGTGCTCGAGTGCCGTCAGTATTTGTGTTGTCCATAGTCATCTCTATGCATAGTATTGTGGTGTGACATGGCGGACGAAAATGTGATCACCCCTAAAAGTGTAAAAAAAAGTTGTCTTGTACTTTGCTACTCTATAACGAGAGGAGATGAAAATAAACGGCACTCTGGAACAGCTTGAGAAAGCGCCATTTGTGCCTGAAACATTGCTGACTTGCATAATCAACACAGTCACACCTTATTTAATGTAACTGCTCCAGAGTGTCGTCTATTTTTTAATCTCTCTGCATTACATCATCATTCTGAAGAACACATACCTCCCAACATGACCCTCTCCAGGAGGGACAGAATGCTCTGCTCCTGAACTTCCCTCTTAATGTATGATTGCCAGCACCTGTGCTGAAACACCTTTCTTATCCATTACCCTGTTCAACACAGGTGCTGGTAATCATAAATTATGAGAAAAGTCCAGGAACAGAGCATTGTGTCCCTCCTGGAGAGGGTCATGTTGGGAGGTCTGAGAACACAATGAGAGGACTGGTTATTCTGTGTCTCCTCCACCCTTCATATAAAGGTCTAAAGGGGTCTACTGTATGTACTAATCCTTAGAGAGAGAGATAAAATGTGGGGTACAGTGGTTAAGCACCCACAGAGCCGGAATTTATGATGTAACAGAACCTCCAAGCAATGCTTCTTTATTCTGGGTATCCCTGCGGAATTAATGCTGGGAGTGGGATGAAGTGGGGTTACGTAACTTCTGTTGAAATCCGTGTTAGATGAATAGTTTCCTGAGCCGACTCGTGCTGGAGGAAGCACTGAGATGCAGCGAGTTAGTGTCATGTATTATGCATCATTCGGAGCTGCTCTTATTGTGATTAAAGCAATTTAATGTCCTCCGTTTTCATCTGGGTTTTCCGTGTCAGGCTGAATGGTGCAGGGATACAAAGGGAACAGCTGGGGGGAGCGGGAGCCATTCCTGCCCCTCCACTCAGAAGTAGGGACTCAGCGGGGGACAGATTATCATGTTATTGATGTGGGAGAAAACACATTACTGGTCCTGCAATCATACCCCTCCTTGTTTTCCAGCATAAATAGGGAAAATGGAGAATTAGAGTACGGAATCTGAGTCAACCCTTACACTGCCAGATACATGCTACCCAACACACGTGTCACTGCATCCTCACGCACGTGTACACCCAGACTGCACTCTCAGATACAGTGTACCATGGATCAATAAGAACCAAACTAATCTATGGGGTCCAAACTGCTTTTTTTATTACGGCTGGAGACACATCTGAAAGCCAGTGGAGTATCTATCTAAGCAGATCAGAGGGGGTTAATGTTGGGGTAGGGGGTGAGGGGTAAAAAGAGGGACAGTTGTGAAGTATGGCAAAGACACCGACCCCATACCTGCATTACACACTGATACTGCAAGGCTACCCACAGCACATCTATACTACACAGATCATGGGACACATATCAACTGCATCCCTACTCAACATAGTGTTCTTCTATACACTATAAGCTGTACCCCCACAGCATATGGTACCCACAATACTCAACACATGTTCTTCCATATACTACAAGTCGTACCCACACAGCACATGGTTTCCCCTATATACTCAACACAGAGCCGGCCCTAACCAATATGATGCCCTAGCAAGACTGCTAGTTTCGCCTCTAACAGTGCACCCCTTTCCCAGCACCATCACCCTCAACCTCAGTCATTATTTTGAGTTTCCTACCCCCTATATTTTAAATAAGAACAGTCGACGCACTGCCAAATAAGGGGTGTGTTTTTGCTGGCAAGGGGCATGGCCACACAATAGTACCCCCAATTCAAATTACGCCACACAGTACTACAACTTTATTCACATTTTATCATGCATAGTATCCCTAATTCATGTTGCATCACACAGTAGTACTACTATACCTTATATACATTACTCCTCACAGTAGTGCCCCTTATTCACATTGCACCACACTGAATTGCTCTTTATTCACATTAGACCACACAGTAGTGCCCTATTTATACATTACGCCACACAGTAGAGCACCTTATACACATAATGCCACACATTAGTAATGCATTTATACACATAATACCACACAGTTATGCCCCTTACACATATGACACACATTATTAATGTCCTTATAAAAATAATGTACCTTACACATTATGATAACCTTTATTAATGCCCTTATAAACATAATGTCCCTTACACATATGCCAAACATTATTAATGCCCTCATACACATAATGACACACATAGTGCCCCTTACACATATGCCGCACACTATTAATGCCCTCATACACATAATGACACACATAGTGCCCCTTACACATATGCCGCACATTATTAATGCCCTCATACACATAATGACACACATAGTGCCCCTTACACATATGCCGCACATTATTAATGCCCTTATATACATAATGACACACATAATGGGGCTCATTCTGAGTTGTTGCACGTAGCAACTTTTTGCTGTTCGTGCGATCAACCTGACGCCGCCTATGGGGGAGTGTATTTTAGCATAGCACGGCTGCGGACGCTTGTGCAGCCCTGCTATGCTAAAAAAGTTTCACGTAAAACAAGACCAGCCATAGACCTACTTACCATTTGCGATGGATCCACTCCCGGAAAACGGTCAGTTGACGCCCCGACACACCTTTCTCCTGTCAATCTTCTTGCAGTTGCCACTGTGACCACTTTCCTCGTTCCCGGTGTCGTTGCATGCGCAGTTCTGACCCAATTGCACCGCTGTGAAGAAGTGCAGCGTGCGATAAGGTCGGAATGACCCCCAATGTCCCTTACACATATGCCGCACATTATTAATGCCCTTATACACATAATGACACACACAGTGCCCCTTACACATTTGCTGCACATTACTAATGCATTTTTACACATGACACACATAATGCCCCTTACACATATGCCGAACACTACTGCACAACCAACTCACACACAGCACTCACAGAGCCACTAACACTGTGACCTCTGCCACTGCTTGAATACAGATGTGTCCTCATAAATCTTGTCTCAATGCTAACGTCGGACGACTTTTCTTGATGAAAATGCATCTTATTTGCATGTGGCTGGGATGCACAAGCAGCTTCTGCTGATTAAACTTATATGCAGCATGCCTATATATTGTGTGAGACTGTGGCTGTATCTGCATATGAAATGCTACACACAGAATATAGGCTTGCTGCATATCATTTTAATCAGCAGAAGCTGCTGATGCCCCTAGGCATACCAAATGCCCTAGGCATTTGCCTAGTTTGCCTATGCTTAGGGCCCGCTCTGACTCAACACATGTTCTTCTGTATACTACAAGCTGTACCCCCACAGCACATAGTGTCCCCTATACTCAACACATGTTCCTCTGTATACTGCAAGCTGTACCCCCACAGCACATTGTATCCCTTATACTCAACACTGTGTTGCCAGTGCTGTAACTAGACATTTTAGCGCTGTGTGCAAGAAACAGCATCTGCGCCACCCCTCCATATACAAAACAGGGCCAGTGTGTATGTGTGCATAAAATATATAGGGGCGTGGCTTCATTGGGAAGGGGCGTTGCCAAAAATAATACAAATTCATATTACGCTGTACAGTAGTCTCCATTATTCAAATTACGCCGCACAGTAGTGCCACTTACACACATTACACCAGGTAGAGCCCCTTTTACACCTTATGGCAAATAGAGTCCCCCTTTTTACACATTACGGCAACGTAGTCCCCATTTTATACATTGGGCCGCAGAGTCCCCCTTTTTACACATTGGGCAGCAGAGTCCCCCTTTTTACACATTAGGTTGGCAGAGACCCCTTTTTTGCACATTAGGCTGGCAGAGACTCCCTTTTTACACATTAGGCTGGCAGAGTCCCCCTTTTTACAAATTAGGCTGGCAAAGTCCCCTTTTTACACATTTGGCTAGCAGAGACCCCCTTTTTTACGCATTAGACTGGCAGGGACCTATTTTTACACATTAGGCTGGCAGCGGAGTCCCCCTTTTTACACATTAGGCTGGCAGAGACCCCCTTTTTATAAATTAGGCTGGCAAAGACCCCCTTTTTACACATCAGGCTAGCAGAGTCCTTTTTTTTTTTTTACAAATTAGGCTGGCAGAGACCTCTTTTTACACATTTGGCTGTCAGAAATCCCCTTTTTACACATTAGGCTGGCAGAGACCCCTTTTTTACACATTAGGCTGGTAGAGACTCCCTTTTTACACATTAGGCTGGCAGAGTCCTTTTTTTTTTACAAATTAGGCTGGCAGAGACCCCTTTTTACACATTTGGCTGGCAGAGATCCCCTTTTTACACATTACGCTGGCAGAGACCCCCTTTTTACACATTAGACTGGCAGAGATCCTCCAGAGCTGTCCTGCTTATTCCTGCATTCAGTGTTCTGGTTCCTGACTGACCCCACAGCGGGGGACTCTCCATCACCAGCATGCGCTCCCTCCACAAGTGCGCTGTGTGCAAGGCACACTCCGCACACACCTAGTTACGGCCCTGCTGTGTTCTTCCATATTCTACCAGCTGTACCCCCACAGTACATGGTACCCACAATACTCAACACAGTGTTCTTCTGTATACTGCAAGTTGTACCCCAACAGCACACGGCACCCCCTATACTCCAACACTTAATAAATGATAAAATAGATTTTACAATTGAAGTAGGAAGCATAGTTAGGGGAGTGGTCGGAGAGGAGGAGGGAGCAGAGAAAGGAGTTAATGGAGAAAAAGGATTGATAGAGGTTGTTCAACTGCGAGAAGATGACGTAGATCTGTTTGCAAGAGAGAGGTCAAAGTAATAAGAAGACAGAATTAATTTGAAGTGGATACATTTGGCATTGGAATGAGGTTTCTGTTTTCTCCAGGAACCTGCAGCAGCATGGGAGCACCTTTGCAAATAGTGAGTAAGTTTGAGTGCAGGATTGGGGTTTGGGAACTTGTAGGTAAAGTGCAATCACAAGCATAGCGTCCATATGACTGTGGAGACAGTGGAATTGTAAAGAGACTGCTGCATTAAGGCAGGACAGGGAGGAGAGGGGAGAGATGAGTAGCGTAAGTGATGTTGGCAAGTACAGGGACCTGAGATCATGCAGGTTGCGTAGTGTCCACACTGTGTGGTCGAAGATGTGGGAGAGGGCGCTATGGATTGATGGAAGGAGGAAAGGTTTTGGTCAGAAACCAGGAAAGATTATTTATAGAATTTGGAGATGCAACAGCAGTGAGGAAACACAAGGTCTGGGGTGGGGCCATCACTATGGGTGGAAGAAAAGGACCAATCGGTGGACCACTGTCTGGAAGTAGAGTTTGGAGGCAGAAGAGCTATTGGACTTGTCAGCGGAGATGTCCCAAGTGTTGAGAGTTGGTACACCTGACTAAAGAACCAGGAAGCAGGAGATGGAGTCCTTGGGTAGGTAGATGATTGCTATGTGTAGGTGGATACGGTTAAATAAATGTCCAGTATGTCAAATAATATTATCAGTCATATTACATAGCTCATATTATATAGCTCACCTGTCCAGTTATATATATTATATGTGTTGCTTTATGGGGACAATTCAATTAAAAGCGGGAAATTAAAATAAAACCCATGTTGCACGGTTTTTCTATTCAATTACAGGAGAGAAATGAGACACAGGTGATTTCTGTTAAAAAAAAATAATAATTCACACACCGCCAAAGCAAATCATTTTTAGGAAAAATCATCAGGACTTGCTTTGGAACTCTTCCGGCACCCCCCTTCCCCCTTTCCCCAGGGACTAATTCTCCTATTAGCTTAACTAGTCAGTAATTACTCACCTTTCAAAGTGATGTCTTCTCCTCCATCAGCAGCAGTGAGCAGAAGACATCACTGACTGATCGCTAAAGTAGTGTAGCGCAAAGCATGACAACCAGTCACAACTGTATAATATATATATATATATATATATATATATATATATATATATATATAGCTATGATAAAATCTTGTGACAAGTAAAAGATTGGATACTGTCAGAGCTTAATAACTGTTTCCCTTTAGTGGATACATTTGTATCTGAATGTTTCATATGCTCCTTTCTCAGTGGATACAACACTGCTCATGGAGCTAGAACACACAGACATTATTGAGACCTTATGACTGAGCTTGTATATTAACTCTGAGATACAGAGAGACACAGTACACATTTAGCATTCTGATCAGTTTATTGAGAGACAATTCAGCAAAATATATAGTAAATCATTAGCACCACATAAGGTGATATCTGGAATTTGGTTTCAACGATCCCACATCTGGAATCCTGGGAAGGAATACAATTATTTTGTGGGACATTTATTCTTGCAGCTTTCTCAGCTATCTAAAAAGTATAATATAACACACATAGACATGGAATATTTTTGACACACTCGTGACCATCTATAGATTTTGCTAGCAATACATGAGCGAATCCGGTGACATCTAGTGCGCAGCACTTTTATTTTAAACACTATTTCTTTTCTATTTACACGATTCTACTTTTCTTTTAATATTCGCTGGTTTTAACATATAATTCAATAAAAGTTATATCTTAATACAAGACTGTGTGCACCACCATAGGGCATTTCAAATTCTGTCTTCTCTTTTTTTCTAATATATACTGTACTCTGTGTAACGGGCTGCAGGCGGCTCCTACACCAACACACAATTTGAAACAGGAGTGTCATCAGGGTCTTCTTAACAAGGCCAGATTGCTCATCAGTGCACCAGCCAGAAGGTCAGTCCAACTCTGGGCCCCAAGCACCACTTGCCAGATACCCAAACAAGGCAACTGACACTGAGCAGGGTAGTGGCCAAGCCCAGGTATCTCCCTACTTTCATTGGCCCCATGCTAACAAGCTGATTGTACACAGTGGAATCATTTATGCATTTTTTTAGATGGATTCACTCAAATCCCTTCGGTTTTTCTCAGCGCTTCCATCCAGCAGGGACCATAACCCTCACAGCTGGTAACAAACACAGAATCTTCTCCACTTCTTTCAAGTTTGGTTTCTATAAGTCTGAGACTTTTCCAGCCCCTTAGGCTCCTGGATACTGGGACCAAGTTCCCTGGGTAAGGTATGTCTGGCTTCTCTCTCCATTGAACTGAACAGTACATCCTAGGAAACAATACATGGCAAACATGAGGGACAATAGCTAGACAGGACCTGATATGAGAGTGGTCTCTGCTAAACCACATATTTAACTCCTTGGTGTAAATGGTCCCACCACCAGAAGCCTCCTCCATGCACGCTCCCAGTCATCCATATATACAATATAAACATAATGTATAAAGTCAAGCTTTATGGGGACATGGAAATTAAGAATAAACATAATATAATGGGGCCTATTTATTTAAGAAAGTGATGGGGCCCCTTTAGTTATAGTTCCCTATCGCTGCACAACCCAGCAATAAGGAATGATTTTTCAAAGAGATTGCGCTCTCTAATAAGAGACTGTCCCAGTGCAGACTGCAGAGCGATCACTATCAATTCACTCAAATTCTGACACTGGACATGGAAGGCCATGAATGGCTGCATTAGTGGATGGAGGCTGCCAGAGAGGGATTAATGCTTACATAGGAACAAAGCGGCTAATGCCATCTTGAGACTTTCCGGTAGCTTGATAAATAGGACCAGACGGCAGTTCCCTATTAATGCTGATGTGATCTGCTTCTTTTGTTAGCCTAAAGGTGCCCATACACTAGACCACCTGTAAGTGATGATTTCTCATTAACGATTTCCCTTGAACTCCCCCGGCAGTCCCGGGCAAACGATATAGGGGGTAATTCAGACCTGATTGCTAGGCTGCGTTTTCAGCGGGCGATCAGGTCCAAACTGCGCATGCATATGCACCGCAATGTGCAGGCGCATTGCACGGGTACAAAGCGGATCGCCGCACAGCTATGGGTTTATGCGACGGATCCGTTCGCACGGGCGATCGCAATTAGTTTGACAGGAAGAGGGCGTTTGTGGGTGACAGCTGACCGTTTTCAGGGAATATATGGAAAAATGCAGGCGTGTCCATGCGTTTGCAGGGAGGGTTCCTGACGTCAATTCCGGTCCCGGACAGGCTGATGTGATCGCAGCAGCTGAGTAAGTCCTGGGCTGCTCAGAGACTGCACAAAATCTGTTTGTACAGCTCTGCTACAAATGCGATCACACACTTGCACAGCTAAAATACACTCCCCCTGTAGTCGGCGACTATCTGATCGCAGCAGTGCAAAAGGTCTGCATATACCAGGTACTGGACTTCTCCACCTAGCACTATCCATTGTCCAGGAAAATCTCCAGCTATACAGCAAATCCAGTGAAAGCCCTCTGTGAACCAGGATCCAACACTGCATCTGCCGTCGCTGAACGAGCTTAAATCTTTTGGATTCCCCAATTGAAATACAGTTTGGAAGTATTCTACAGCTGGAAAATCTCTATTGCTGGTTAAACATGGCCATGTGTGAGTAACCATCAAATAAACAGGTATCCGGACTCCAGGTCGACAGCACAAAGGTCGACACACCTTAGGTCGACGTCAATTGGTCAACACACCTTAGGTCGACATGGACAAAAGGTCGACAGGAACAAGGTCGACATGGAAAAAGGTCGACATGAGTTTTTCACGATTTTTTTCTTTTTTTTGAACCTTTTCATACTTAACGATCCACGTGGACTACGATTGGAACGGTAAAGTGTGCCGAGCGAAGCGGTAGCGGAGCGAAGGCACCATGCCCGAAGCATGGCGAGCGAAGCGACGCGGTGCACTAATTGGGGTTCACGGTCACTCTGCGAAGAAAACGTGTCGACCTTTTGACCATGTCGACCTAAGGTGTGTCGACCAATTGGCGTCGACCTAAGGTGTGTCGACCTTTGTGCTGTCGACCCTCAGTCCCAGACCCAAATAAACATTGGAAATTGTTTTTCAAAGGAGTGCATATATTGGTGGATTGAATCCAGAGACTTTTCAATTACCTGTGTATTATTAACAGATACGTTTCCTATATTAGACATTGTTTACTTAAATGTGGATTAAATTGTTTCTAAATCTGTATACATTACATTTTAGCGCTGTTTCTTTCTGTTGTATCTTACCCTTTAGGGAGACTGACTATCTCCCAATACAGCTGCTAG
Source organism: Pseudophryne corroboree (assembly GCF_028390025.1). NCBI lineage: Eukaryota > Metazoa > Chordata > Amphibia > Anura > Myobatrachidae > Pseudophryne > Pseudophryne corroboree. Next base: position 71,272,081 of record NC_086452.1, read on the forward strand.
GAGAAACCACTCATTGTGCGCCTGTCTATATCTACTTGATATATATCCTTCCGTTTTCAGGGAGTGTCTGGAAAAACGCAGGCATGTCCATGCGTTTGCAGGGAGGGTTCCTGATGTCACTTCCGGTCCCGGACCGGCTGATGTGATTGCAGTGGCTGAGTAAGTCCTGGGCTGCACAGAGACTGCACAAGATCTGTTTGTACAGCTCTGCTACACATGCGTTCACACACTTGCACAGCAAAAATACACTCCCCTGTGGGCGGCGACTATCCTATCGCAGGGCTGCAAAAATCGCTTGCTAGCGATCAAGTTTGAATTAGGCCCATAGTACAATACACATGATATATCCTTAAGACAGGGGGGTAAATTTACTAAGATTCGTGTTTTCCCGTTTGAGGTCAAAGTTCAATCACGAATGACATCGAAAGTGTAAATATGCAACTTTTTGAATTGATTACGACTAATTTACTAAGCTGCCGTATTCTGCATTTTCGGGTTTTCCGATGTCGATGTCATTCGTTTTTTTTGGCAGTGTTTTACGTGAGTGACTTGTAAAACACTGCCAACTTTAATACAATGAATCTCGGCCGGATCTGAGAGATCCGTGCTGGGCTTCATTGTGCACTTTGTTTAACAAAAAAATAAAGTTTAAATGTAAAAAAAAAATTGCGTGGGGTCCCCCCTCCTAAGGCAAACCAGCCTCGGGCTCTTTGAGCCGATCCTGGTTGCAGAAATATGGGGAAAAAATGGACAGGGGTTCCCCCATATTTAAGCAACCAGCATCGGGCTCTGCGCCTGGTCCTGGTTCCAAAAATACGGGGGACAAAAAGAGTAGGGGTCCCCCGTATTTTTGAAACCAGCACCGGGCTCCACTAGCTGGACAGATAATGCCACAGCCGGGGGTCACTTTTATACAATGCCTTGCGGCCGTGGCATCAAATATCCAACTAGTCACCCCTGGCCGGGGTACCCTGGGGGAGTGGAGACCCCTTCAATCAAGGGGTCCCCCACAGCCACCCAGGGGCCAGGGGTGAAGCCCGAGGCTGTCCCCCCCATCCAATAGGCTGCGGATGGGGAGCTGATAGCCTTTGTGAAAAGTGATTAATATTGTTTTTAGTAGCAGTACTACAAGGCCCAGCAAGCCTCCCCCGCAAGCTGGTACTTGGAGAACCACAAGTACCAGCATGCGGCAGAAAAATGGGCCCGCTGGTACCTGTAGTAGTACTACTACTAAAAAAATACCCCAATAAAGACAACACACACACACCTTGAAAGTATAACTTTAATACATCCATCCACACCTCCATATACACATACTTACCTTATGTTCCCACGCAGGTCGGTCCTCTTCTCCAGTAGAATCCATGGTGTACCTGTAGAAAAAATTATACTCACATAATCCAGTGTTTTCGGCTCCTCGGTAAATCCTTTTGTAATCCACGTACTTGAAAAAAATAAAAAAACGGATACCCGACCACGAACTGAAAGGGGACCCATGTTTTCACATGGGTCCCCTTTCCCCGAATGCCAGAAACCCACTCTGACTGATGTCTAAGTGGGTTTCTTCAGCCAATCAGGGAGCGCTACGTTGTGGCACCCTCCTGATCGGCTGTGTGCTCCTGTACTGTCTGACAGGCGGCACACGGCAGTGTTACAATGTAGCGCCTATGCGCTCCATTGTAACCAATGGTGGGAACTTTCAGGTCAGCGGTTGACCGAAAGTGACCTCACCGCTGACCTGAAAGTTCCCACCATTAGTTACAATGGAGCGCATAGGCGCTACATTGTAACACTGCCGTGTGCCGCCTGTCATACAGTACAGGAGCACACAGCCGATCAGGAGGGTGCCAAACGTAGCGCTCCCTGATTGGCTGAAGAAACCCACTTAGACATCAGTCAGAGTGGGTTTCTGGCATTCGGGGAAAGGGGACCCATGTGAAAACATGGGTCCCCTTTCAGTTTGTGGTCGGGTATCCGTTTTTTTATTTTTTCAAGTACGTGGATTACAAAAGGATTTACAGAGGAGCCGAAAACACTGGATTATGTGAGTATAATTTTTTCTACAGGTACACCATGGATTCTACTGGAGAAGAGGACCGACCTGCGTGGGAACATAAGGTAAGTATGTGTATATGGAGGTGTGGATGGATGTATTAAAGTTATACTTTCAAGGTGTGTGTGTGTTGTTTTTATTGGGGTATTTTTTTAGTAGTAGTACTACTACAGGTACCAGCGGGCCCGTTTTTCCACCGCATGCTGGTACTTGTGGTTCTCCAAGTACCAGCTTGCGGGGGAGGCTTGCTGGGCCTTGCAGTACTGCTACTAAAAACAATATCAATCACTTTTCACAAAGGCTATCAGCCCCCCATCCGCAGCCTATTGGATGGGGGGGACAGCCTCGGGCTTCACCCCTGGCCCTTGGGTGGCTGGGGGGGGGACCCCCTTGATTGAAGGGGTCCCCACTCCCCCAGGGTACCCCGGCCAGGGGTGACTAGTTGGATATTTGATGCCACGGCCGCAAGGCACTGTATAAAAGTGACCCCCGGCTGTGGCATTATCTGTCCAGCTAGTAGAGCCCGGTGCTGGTTTCAAAAATACGGGGGACCCCTACTCTTTTTGTCCCCCGTATTTTTGGAACCAGGACCAGGCGCAGAGCCCGATGCTGGTTGCTTAAATATGGGGGAACCCCTGTCCATTTTTTCCCCATATTTCTGCAACCAGGATCGGCTCAAAGAGCCTGAGGCTGGTTTGCCTTAGGAGGGGGGACCCCACGCAATTTTTTTTCAGAAAATTTATAACATTTCCCCCCCCCCGTTCCCACTGAAAAACATGCACGGATCTCATGGATCCGTGCATGCCTATACAAACACGGGATAAAAAAGCAGGTCTGGTTTTTTTTAGCACTTTTTCACGATTTGTATTTTATCACGGCAGTGTTTGGCTATTGTCGGCAGTGTTTGTGTTTTGCAGTTTTTAGTAAATTCCCGATTTCTAGCAAATTGCAGGCGTATTTGACCGATGGTTTATTGATTCGTGATTTTTTCCTAGGACTTCCAAAATATTACGAATGCCCTCATCACTGCCGTGATTTTTGCTTAGTAAATTACCGAGATGACACTTTGATGAAAAAACGGCATCTCGGTCAAAATCGGGACCTTGGTAAATATACCCCAGGGATGGGGAACCTTTGGCCCTCCAGCTGTTGTTGAACTACACATCCCAGCATGCCTTGCAACAGTTTTAGCATGGACAAGTAGCAAAATTGTATCAGAGCATGCTGGTATGTGTAGTTCAACAACAGCTGGAGGGCCAAAGGTTCCCCATCCCTGCCTTATGACATATCTTAAGATCTGGGAGTGGCTACATCCAGGAGCATGCTGTCATTGACTATAGCTTCAGATCTTCCCTGCAGTAGAGAAGATCAGAAGCTCCGAGCAATGACCAGCGGGACCGCACATCGTGATCGTTATCGTTCACAGACAATGAACGATCTGCACTATTATGAACGATTTGTAGTTCCGATACATCGGAAATGGCCAAATCGCTCATAATATCATCTAGTGCACAGGTTCTCAAACTCGGTCCTCAGGACCCCACACAGTGCATGTTTTGCAGGTCTCCTCACAGAATCACAAGTGAAATAATTAGCTCCACCTGTGGATGTTTTAAAATGTGTCAGTGAGTAATTAATACACCTGTGCACCTGCTGGGTGACCTGCAAAACATGCACTGCGTGGGATCCTGAGGACCGAGTTTGAGAACCACTGGTCTAGTGTATGGCATACTTGCCTACCTGACCCTCTCCATGAGGGAGAAAATGCTCTGTTCCTGGACTTTCCTGGTAATGTATGATTGCCATCACCTGTGGTGAGCTAGGTAATTGATAAGAAAGGTGTTTCACCACAGGTGATGGCAATCATACATTACCAGGAAAGTACAGGAACAGAGCATTTTCTCCCTCATGGAGAGGGTCAGGTAGGCAAGTATAGTGTATGGGCGCCTTAAGCTGCTGTTTGATTTGTAGGTAAATAGGTTCCAGTATTTACTCTTTCACATCCAATTAATCTCTCAAGTAAGGAACTTGTCCATATTGGTATTTATTCATACTTGCCTACCTGACCCTCTCCATGAGGGAGAAAATGCTCTGTTCCTGGACTTTCCTGGTAATGTATGATTGCCATCACCTGTGGTGAGCTAGTTAATTGATATGAAAGGTATTTCACCACAGGTGATGGCAATCATACATTACCAGGAAAGTCCAGGAACAGAGCATTTTCTCCATCATGGAGAGGGTCAGGTAGGTAAGTATGTATTTATTATCCCCTTTTCTCTGTGTCTTATTTCTCTTCTTGCTTCTTATTCTTTCCGTCCACCATAGTTAGTGCACTTTTGCCTCTGTGCTGTCACCTGTCTCTGTGCTGTCAGTCACCTGTCTCTTTCCTAACTCGTGATGAAAGTACTGCCACTGCACGGACTCAGAGGGTGGGACCCGGCAATGCACTCTTACCCGCCTGTTCCTAACATGCCATGCCACCTACACTTACCTGTAAGTACTTTGTATCATCATCATAACTCACCTCCCCACCCCAATATTCTCTTTTGCTCTTAACTAATATAAACTAAACATATTCTAAAAAAAATAAAATCAGTATAAAAGGTGCCACCATCTATAATGTAAGTACGTAAGTACATATCTGGGATGTCTATTGAGTCACCTTCAATACACACATATACCAAGAGCTGGAGCATTTTAGCTGCTTCAGACATGATGCACAACATGTTACGGAATTCAGTACAATGAAAGGACCTAGGCGTCCTCTCATACTGCAGTGATACAAGGAAGTGTGCAGGTCAGAACCCTGCATTGTAAATGTAGGAGTTAAATGAATATTCTGAGTATACAGTAAATTGTTCTCTAATCTTTTCTTGGTGAAAATGTGTGGGTCTGCATCCACGTTTCCGACAGTAATTCCGGCTACTTGTTGCCAGGGGAACAGTGAGAGAGCCATGAAGCTAGTACCAGATCAATGGGAAAAGAATACTACGTAATACTAAATAGTGCTGTTTTTTTTCCCCTGCCCTGATAAAACCTCTTGTAAACTATACAAACCGCCTGGTGTTAATTATCTGTAAATAGGACTGCTGACCTTCAGATATGACTATGGTGTTAGAGTGCTTTTATCATGCGAGTACAGATCATTTTATTTGAAGCCTTGTTCTGTGTTCCCAAATCACATTAATATTGGAGGCTAACAAATGCTACTTCTGTATAAGAAGAACAGGGCCGGTTCTACACCTTGGTGCGAAAGTTTCCACTGGTGCACCCCCCCCCCCCGCGGCAAAACGGTTTGTGCGCGCAAAAAAATAGGGGCACGGCCTCATAGGGGAGGGGCGTGGCCACATATGCTCCCAGTAGCTGTGCCCCCAGATTTTCCCCAAGTAGTTGTGCCCCCAGTTGATTTGCCCCCAGTATTTGTACCCCCTGTCGCTGTGCCCCCTGTTGCTTTGCCCCAGTAGTTGTGCCCCCTGTTGCTTTGCCCCTAGTAGTTGTGCCCCCTGTTGCTTTGCACCCAGTAGTTGTGCCCCATTTCTTCGCCCCCAGTAGTTGTGCCCCCTCTTTCTTTGCCCCTAGTAGTTGTGCCCCGTTTCTTTGCCCCCAGCAGTTGTGCCCCCTCTTTCTTTGCCCCCAGTAGTTGTGCCCCGTTTCTTTGCCCCCAGTAGTTGTGCGCGCACACACACACACACACACACACACACACACACACACACAAATAAAAAAAACAATACTTACCACTGCCCCGCTCCTGCTTTCCGATCGCTGCTGCTGCTCCGTCTGGCCGCTGGCTCCTATCTATGGGAGAGACGTTATGACGTCTCTCCCATAGCAGCGCCGCACAGACACTAGAGGTCAATACTGACCTCTAGTGTCTGTCCCTGGAGCCGGCTGCAGCAGACGCCCACACAGCCCACGGCGTCTGCTGCAGCCGGGGAGCGGGGTGCGGGCAGGCGGCGGTGCCTGCGGGGTGACTGCGGCTGCGCCCCCAGGCCGCAGCGCCCCGGGCAAAGCCACTGCTTGCCCGCACCAAGATCCGCTCCTGTATAACAATTAAGTGTACATCGTGATTGACAATTCTGTGCCTTCTAGATTCCAAGATTTAAAACATTTCAATCATATTGTCCGTCACATGACGTGCCCTGCTTATTAGGGCAATTACATACATCATGTGTAGGTTTAAGATGGGTCTTCAACCTGCGAACCTCCAGCTGCTCTGGAACTACACATCCCAGCATGCCCTGTCACAGTTTTGCTATTTAAGACATGCTGAAACTGAGGCAGGGCATTTGGTAGGTAGTGCTTTCCCTATGACATTAAAACACACAACAGTTACAGTTGTGTCAGCTGTTGCAAGGAATAGTTTTCCTTCGGTTGTCACATAGAATAGTTTCCTTTCAGCTGTGTGATTAATAATATGCACAACATGGACTGGAGTTACCTTTTGGTGCATTCAGAGCCGGCCCTAACCAATATGATGCCCTAGGCAAGATTTTGGCTGGTGTCCCCTAGCACCACCGCTGGTTCCGCCTCTGACCTTGCACCTCTTTCCCAGCACCATCACCCTTCCAGTGGCGCACCCAGGGGGGTTTCCGAGTACCCAGAAACCCCCCTCCACTAAAAAAAAAAAAAAAAAATTTTTTTTTTTTTTTTAGCTGCCTGAGTATTATTAATGACTGTCTAGCGTCCTCTGCAGCCTGCTGTCTTCCTGGTGGCACTTGCAAGTGCAATAAAAGTTTACTTTATTTTAATTATAGTACATATATATCCATGTGCCTACATATATACACATGTATATACATACATACATACATACATATAAACACACACACACACACACACACACACACACACACACACACACACACACACACACATGATATATATATACACATGTGTATATATATATGTGTACTGTATGTGTGTGTGTGTATATATATATATATATATATATATATATATATATGTATGCATGTTTAATATGCTATGTATATGTGTATATGGGTTCACTACGATCTCCCGGCGGCCGGCCTCCCAGCGACCAGCATACCGGCGCCGGGAGGCCGGCCGCCGGCTTACCAACAGTGTGGCAAGCGCAAATGAGCCCCTTGCGGGCTCGCCACGCTACGCGCGCCACACTATTCTATTCTCCCTCCAGGGGGGTCGTGGACCCCACGAGGGAGGATAAGTGTCGGTATGCCGGCGGTCAGGCTCCCGGCGCCGGTATGCTGGTCGCCGGGAGCCCGACCGCCGGCATACTGAAGACCACCCGTGTATATGTATGTGTGTATGTATATATATATATATATATATATATATATATATATGTGTGTGTATATATTATACAAGTCCTTGGAGTGCCGCCTTTTCCTTCTCTACACAACACCTGAGCCACAGGTGGGAAGGGACTGTTTGTCTGCATTATCTTTTGGAGGGCACCCAGGCGTTATTCTACTTATCAGAGTGCCGGATATTTCTTTTTTGTATATATATATATATATATATATGTAGAAGAGTCAGAACAAACAAATGTCCAAGACAGGACATGGCACTCCAGGACTTTAGTATAAATTATTTTAATGCATCCACTTAATCAACGACCTGCATCACTCCAACAGCCAGTGGTGCAGTGTAAACTGTGGCATAATGGCACAAGCATATATATGTGTAGATATATATATATATACACACACACAGACACACTAGTTTTACGGACCCAGCATATACTGGGTCACCTCAGTCCCCACCCCCGTGATTGGCTCCGCCCATTTCTGGAAACCCCCCCATGCAAATCCTGCGTTTGCCACTGACCCTTCACCCATAGCAGTCCTTATTTTGGTGTTTGTACCCCCTATATTTTAAATAGGAACAGTTTGCACATTTGGCACACAGCCCAAAAAGGGGTGTGTTTTTGCTGGCAAGGGGCATGGCCACACAATAGTAGCCCCAATTCCAATTACGCCACACAACTTCATTCACATTTGATCATGCGATAGTGTTCATATTCATATTACATCCCACAGTAGTATCACTTTACCTTATAAACGTTACTACTCACAGTAGAGCCCCTTATTCACATTATATCACACCCTATTGCTCTTTATTCACATTAAACGACACAGTAGTGCCCTTTCTATATGCAATGCCACATAGTAGAGCACCTTATACACATAATGCCACACAATAGTAATGCATTTATGCACATAATTCCACACAGTAATGCCCCTTACACATATGAGACACATTATTAATGTCCTTATAAACATAATGCACCTTACACATTATGACAACCTTTATTAATGCCCTTATACACATAATGTCCCTTACACATAAGCCGCACATTATTAATGCCCTTACACACATTATGACAAACACAGTGCCCCTACACATTTGCTGCACATTATTAGTGCCCCAGTATACACATAATGACACACATACAGTAGTACCCTTTTACACATATGCTGCACATTATTAATGCCCTTATACACATAATGACACGCATAGTGCCCCTTACACATATGTTGCACATTATTAATGCATTTTTACATGACACACATAATGCTCCTTACACATATTCCAAACACTACTGCACAACCAACCCACTGACATGCACACAGCAATCACACTGCCACTAACACTGTGACCTCTGCCTCTGCTTGGATACAGATGTGTCCTCTTAAATATTGCCTCAATGCTAACATCTGGCACCTTTTTTTAATTGAAATGCATCTTATTTGCATTGCTATGTGGCTAGGATGCACAGCTTCTACTGATTAAAATGATATGCAGTAGTGATGTGCACCGGACATTTTTCGGGTTTTGGTTTTGGATTTGGTTCCGCGGCCGTGTTTTGGATTCGGTCGCGTTTTGGCAAAACCTCCCTGAAATTTTTTTGTAGGATTCGGGTGTGTTTTGGATTCGGGTGTTTTTTTTTACAAAAAACCCTAAAAAACAGCTTAAATCATAGAATTTGGGGGTCATTTTGATCCCATAGTATTATTAACCTCAATAACCATAATTTACACTCATTTTCAGTCTATTCTGAACACCTCACACCTCACAATATTATTTTTAGTCCTAAAATTTGCACCGAGGTCGCTGGATGGCTAAGCTAAGTGACCCAAGTGGCCGACACAAACACCTGGCCCATCAAGGAGTGGCACTGCAGTGTCAGACAGGATGGCACTTCAAAAAAATAGTCCCCAAACAGCACATAATGCAAAGAAAAAAAGAGGCGCACCAAGGTCGCTGTGTGACTAAGCTAAGCGACACAAGTGGCCGACACAAACACCTGGCCCATCTAGGAGTGGCACTGCAGTGTCAGGCAGGATGGCACTTCAAAAAAATAGTCCCCAAACAGCACATGATGCAAAGAAAAAAAGAGGCGCACCAAGGTGGCTGTGTGACTAAGCTAAGCGACACAAGTGGCCGACACAAACACCTGGCCCATCTAGGAGTGGCACTGCAGTGTCAGGCAGGATGGCACTTCAAAAAAATTGTCCCCAAACAGCACATGATGCAAAGAAAAATGAAAGAAAAAAGAGGTGCAAGATGGAATTGTCCTTGGGCCTCCCACCCACCCTTATGTTGTATAAACAGGACATGCACACTTTAACGAACCCATCATTTCAGCGACAGGGTCTGCCACACGACTGTGACTGAAATGACTGGTTGGTTTGGGCCCCCACCAAAAAAGAAGCAATCAATCTCTCCTTGCACAAACTGGCTCTACAGAGGCAAGATGTCCACCTCATCATCATCCTCCGATTCCTCACCCCTTTCACTGTGTACATCCCCCTCCTCACAGATTATTAATTCGTCCCCACTGGAATCCACCATCTCAGATCCCTGTGTACTTTCTGGAGGCAATTGCTGCTGGTGAATGTCTCCACGGAGGAATTGATTATAATTCATTTTAATGAACATCATCTTCTCCACATTTTCTGGAAGTAACCTCGTACGCCGATTGCTGACAAGGTGAGCGGCTGCACTAAACACTCTTTCGGAGTACACACTGGAGGGAGGGCAACTTAGGTAGAATAAAGCCAGTTTGTGCAAGGGCCTCCAAATTGCCTCTTTTTCCTGCCAGTATACGTACGGACTGTCTGACATGCCTACTTGGATGCGGTCACTCATATAATCCTCCACCATTCTTTCAATGGTGAGAGAATCATATGCAGTGACAGTAGACGACATGTCAGTAATCGTTGGCAGGTCCTTCAGTCCGGACCAGATGTCAGCACTCGCTCCAGACTGCCCTGCATCACCGCCAGCGGGTGGGCTCGGAATTCTAAGCCTTTTCCTAGCACCCCCAGTTGCGGGAGAATGTGAAGGAGGAGATGCTGACGGGTCATGTTCCGCTTGACTTGACAATTTTCTCACCAGCAGGTCTTTGAACCTCTGCAGACTTGTGTCTGCTGGAAAGAGAGATACAACGTAGGTTTTAAATCTAGGATCGAGCACGGTGGCCAAAATGTAGTGCTCTGATTTAAACAGAATGACCACCCGTGAATCCTGGTTAAGCGAATTAAGGGCTCCATCCACAAGTCCCACATGCCTAGCGGAATCGCTCTGTTTTAGCTCCTCCTTCAATGTCTCCAGCTTCTTCTGCAAAAGCCTGATGAGGGGAATGACCTGACTCAGGCTGGCAGTGTCTGAACTGACTTCACGTGTGGCAAGTTCAAAGGGTTGCAGAACCTTGCACAACGTTGAAATCAATCTCACTGCGCTTGAGTCAGGTGCATTCCCCCTCCTTTGCCTATATCGTGGGCAGATGTATAGGCTTGAATGGCCTTTTGCTGCTCCTCCATCCTTTGAAGCATATAGAGGGTTGAATTTCACCTCGTTACCACCTCTTGCTTCAGATGATGGCAGGGCAGGTTCAGGAATGTTTGGTGGTGCTCCAGTCTTCGGCACGCTGTGGCTGAATGCCGAAAGTGGCCCGCAATTCTTCGGGCCACCGACAGCATCTCTTGCACGCCCCTGACGTTTTTTAAATAATTCTGCACCACCAAATTCAATGTATGTGCAAAACACGGGACGTGCTGGAATTTGCCCAGATGTAATGCACGCACAATATTGGTGGCGTTGTCCGATGTCACAAATCCCCAGGAGAGTCCAATTGGGGTAAGCCATTCTGCGATGATGTTCCTCAGTTTCCGTAAGAGGTTGTCAGCTGTGTGCCTCTTATGGAAAGCGGTGATACAAAGCGTGGCCTGCCTAGGAACGAGTTGGCGTTTGCGAGATGCTGCTACTGGTGTCGCCGCTGCTGTTCTTGCTGCGGGAGGCAATACATCTACCCAGTGGGCTGTCACAGTCATATAGTCCTGAGTCTGCCCTGCTCCACTTGTCCACATGTCCGTGGTTAAGTGGACATTGGGTACAACTGCATTTTTTAGGACACTGGTGACTCTTTTTCTGAGGTCTGTGTACATTTTCGGTATCGCCTGCCTAGAGAAATGGAACCTAGATGGTATTTGGTACCGGGGACACAGTACCTCAATCAAGTCTCTAGTTGCCTCTGAATTAACGGTGGATACCGGTACCACGTTTCTCACCGCCCAGGCTGCCAAGGCCTGAGTTATCCGCTTTGCAGCAGGATGACTGCTGTGATATTTCATCTTCCTCGCAAAGGACTGTTGGACAGTCAATTGCTTACTGGAAGTAGTACAGGTGGTCTTCCGACTTCCCCTCTGGGATGACGATCGACTCCCAGCAGCAACAACAGCAGCGCCAGCAGCAGTAGGCGTTACGCTCAAGGATGCATCGGAGGAATCCCAGGCAGGAGAGGACTCGTCAGACTTGCCAGTGACATGGCCTGCAGGACTATTGGCTTTCCTGTGTAAGGTGGAAATTGACACTGAGGGAGTTGGTGGTGTGGTTTGCAGGAGCTTGGTTACAACAAGAGGAAGGGATTTAGTGGTCAGTGGACTGCTTCTGCTGTCATCCAAAGTTTTTGAACTTGTCACTGACTTATGATGAATGCGCTGCAGGTGACATATAAGGGAGGATGTTCCGAGGTGGTTAACGTCCTTACCCCTACTTATTACAGCTTGACAAAGGCAACACACGGCTTGACACCTGTTGTCCGCATTTGTGTTGAAATAATTCCACACCGAAGAGCTGATTTTTTTTGTATTTTGACCAGGCATGTCAATGGCCATATTCGTCCCACGGACAACAGGTGTCTCCCCGGGTGCCTGACTTAAACAAACCACCTCACCATCAGAATCCTCCTTGTCAATTTCCTCCCCAGCGCCAGCAACACCCATATCCTCATCCTGGTGTACTTCAACAGTGACATCTTCAATTTGACTATCAGGAACTGGACTGCAGGTGCTCCTTCCAGCACTTGCAGGGGGCGTGCAAATGGTGGAAGGCGCAAGCTCTTCCCGTCCAGTGTTGGGAAGGTCAGGCATCGCAACCGACACAATTGGACTCTCCTTGGGGATTTGTGATTTAGAAGAACGCACAGTTCTTTGCTGTGCTTTTGCCAGCTTAAGTCTTTTCATTTTTCTAGCGAGAGGATGAGTGCTTCCATCCTCATGTGAATCTGAACCACTAGCCATGAACATAGGCCAGGGCCTCAGCCATTCCTTGGCACTCCGTGTCGTAAATGGCATATTGGCAAGTTTACGCTTCTCATCAGACGCTTTCAATTTTGATTTTTGGGTCTTTTTACTGAACTTTTGTTTTTTGGATTTTACATGCTCTCTACTATGACATTGGGCATCGGCCTTGGCAGACGACGTTGATGGCATTTCATCGTCTCGGCCATGACTAGTGGCAGCACCTTTAGCACGAGGTGGAAGTGGATCTTGATCTTTCCCTATTTTAACCTCCACATTTTTGTTCTCCATTTTTTAATGTGTGGAATTATATGCCAGTATCAATAGCAATGGCCTACTACTATATATACTGCGCACAACTGAAATGCACCACAGGTATGGATGGATAGTATACTTGACGACACAGAGGTAGGTACAGCAGTGGCCTACTGTACCGTAATGCTATATATTATATACTGGTGGTCAGCAAACTGTGCAAAACTGAAATGCACCACAGGTATGGATGGATAGTATACTTGACGACACAGAGGTAGGTACAGCAGTGGCCTACTGTACCGTAATGCTATATATTATATACTGGTGGTCAGCAAACTGTGCAAAACTGAAATGCACCACAGGTATGGATGGATAGTATACTTGACGACACAGAGGTAGGTACAGCAGTGGCCTACTGTACCGTAATGCTATCTCCTATATATTAGCCCAACTCTGTGATTCTGTGCCTGGCCGTAACACTGGGCGGAGTCACAGGCAAAGATCTACCAGAAGTCCTCTCCCTCTGACCGCCCATCCCCGCCCAGTCCCCTCCCCGTCTCCACCCTGTCCCCTGTCTCCCTCCTCCCCGTACACTCCCTGGTGACAGAGCAGCCGCTGACTGTGAGCGGAACTCACACTACCCGCCTCACAGACTAGCGGCTGCTGCAGAGCACCAACATCCGCGGCCGCCCACCCGCAGCACTCCCCTCCCCGCCCGTAGCACCGACACCCGCGCCCCCCCCATCCGCGGCACCCAACGCATCCCCCCACATCCACTCCCACCCGCAGCACTCCCGCCCCCGCACCTGCAGCAAGCCCCGCCCCTCCCCCACCTGCGGCACCCCCGCCCCTCCACCACCAGCGGCACCCACGCCCCTCCCCCACCCCCATACCCACCTCTCCCCCCGCTACACCCCTGCACCCTCCACCCCACCCGCACCTGTCCCCCCACCCATGGCACCACGCCTTCACCCCCAGCATCCCCCCCTCCCCCACCCACAGCACTCCCACACCAGCTTCTCCCACAGCCCCCCACTCCTCCCCCACCCATGGCACCCCTGCCCCTCCCCTTCGCACACCACCCCTGGTCCCGCTCCCCCACCCCTCCGCTACCTGCAGCACCCCCACCCCTCCCGCCCCCGCAACCGTGGCACCCTCACACCCACCCAACTGCACCACCCCGGCAAACGGCCCCCTCCCCCACCTGCGGCACCCCCACCCCACCCCCATACCCACCTCTCCCCCCGCTACACCCCTGCGCCCTCCACCCCACCCGCACCACCACCGCATCTGCCCCTCCTGCACCCACCCCTCCCCCATCCGCAACACCCCTGCTCCCGCAACCCCCTCCCCCCCCAACCCTCGGAAACCCCCGCAGCCGCCTCCCACCCCCCAACCGCAGCACCCCTGCACCCACGCACCTGTCCCCCCACCCATGGCACCAGCCCACCACCCGCAGCACCCCCCCCTCCTCCACCCACTGCACTCCCACACCAGCTTCTCCCACAGCCCCCCCACCCCTCCCACACCCACATCACCCCTGCTCCCAACCCCCCACCCATGGCACCCCCGCCCCTCCCCTACGCACAGCACTCCTGCTCCAGCACTCCCACCCCTCCCCTACCTGCAGCACCACCCGCCCCCGCAACCGTGGCACCCTCACACCCACCTCCCACCCACCCAACCGCACCACCCCAGCAAACGGCCCCCTCCCCTCCCCCCCAACACCCACGCACCTGCCCCTCCACCACCCGCAACACCACCACAGCTGGCCCTCCCCAACTGCGTTAACCCCACACCAGCCCCTCACCCACCCACAGCGCCCTCTGATCCCCGCACCCGCCCCTCCCCTACCCGCCGTGCATCAGGACCACCACCACACCCCCACAGCCGCCACTCCCCCTCCCACAGCACCTCCGGCCCCTCCCCCACCACCATCATCTATAGACACCTTCCCTCATTGGCACACCTACCACACCTTCCCCTCCACCACCCCCCGCACCTCTGGACCACCACCCACAGCACCTCAGGACCCCCTCCCCCATCCACGGCTCCCCTGCAGCCACCCGCAGCATCTACATACCCCATCCCGCACCCACACCTCCCCCACCCGCAGCACTTCTACAACCCATCACCTAACCCCCACACCCCTGCAACCCCACCTTCTCCTACATCAACCCTCCCCCACGCACAGCACCTCCAGACCCCTCCTTCAACCACAGCCTCCCGCACCTGCCCCTCCACCACCAGCAGCATCTACAGACCCCATCCACACCCCCTCACGCCCCCCCCCCCGGCACCCCACCCACAGCATCCCCATACCCGCCTCTTCCCCACCCCCGCCCCTGCCCCTTCCCCACCCGCCGCAGCTGCACCCCCACCCTACCCCAACCTCCGTATCCCTGCACCGGCACCCTCCCCCACCCACCGCAGCAGCACACCCGGGCCGCCACAACCGCCGTAACCCACCCCTCACTCATCCACAGCACCGACGGACCCACTCCCCCATCCGTGTCATCCCCGCACCCGCTGAAAACTGAAATGCACCACAGGTATGGATGGATAGTATACTTGAAGACACAGAGGTAGGTACAGCAGTGGCCTACTGTACCGTAATGCTATATATTATATACTGGTGGTCAGCAAACTGTGCAAAACTGAAATGCACCACAGGTATAGATGGATAGTATACTTGACGACACAGAGGTAGGTACAGCAGTGGCCTTCTGTACCGTACTCCTATATATTATATACTGGTGGTCAGCAAAATTATGCACTGTACTCCTACTATATACTACAATGCAGCACAGATATGGAGTGTTTTTCAGGCAGACAACGTATACTGGTGGTCACTGGTCAGCAAAACTCTGCACTGTACTCCTCCTATATAATACAGCTGCTCCCCAGTCCCCACAATTAAGCAGTGTGAGCACAGATATATGCAGCACACTGAGCACAGATAAGGAGCGTTTTTTTCAGACAGAGAACGTATACTGGTGGTCACTGAT
Source organism: Pseudophryne corroboree (assembly GCF_028390025.1). Classification (NCBI taxonomy): domain Eukaryota; kingdom Metazoa; phylum Chordata; class Amphibia; order Anura; family Myobatrachidae; genus Pseudophryne; species Pseudophryne corroboree. The sequence continues at coordinate 71,287,965 of NC_086452.1, forward strand.
CAGCAAAACTCTGCACTGTACTCCTCCTATATTAATAATACAGCTGCTCCCCAGTCCCCCAGAGCTGGATAAAGGCATCAGGGGGCCCGGGGTACTAAAGGCAGGGGGGCCCTAAGGTGTAAATGTAAAATTATAATATCTATATATATATATATATATATATATATATACAAATCCAGCAGCAGCCGGCACTCCAATATCAAAGTTACTGATGCTCAGGTGCCAGAACAAAGCATATGCAAACCTCCAACAAGGAACGGCACTCAGAGACAAAAATGTTAGAAAAAAGTTATATTCCAGATGGTCAACGTTTCGGGGAGTAAATCCCCGTCGTCAGGACAAATATACATCAGAACAACGTAATAATCGTTATTCTGCTGTATATTTGTCCTGACGACGGGGATTTACTCCCCGAAACGTTGACCATCTGGAATATAACTTTTTTCTAACATTTTTGTCTCTGAGTGCCGTTCCTTGTTGGAGGTTTATATATATATATATATATATACACTCTGTATCATTGGAACTAAGGGGAGTATTGGGTAGTTTGGGTTAATTACCTATTTCATATATACATACACACATATATATATACCCATACACACACACACACATACATACATATGGGTTGGTCTGATATGCCGGCGGTATCCCAATGATGAAAATCCTGACAGGGGCAAGGTAAGCATACTTACCTTTCCACAATGCCCCGCTAACCCTCCCCCACCTCTGCAGCCTAACCATAACCCTCCCCGGGTGTGCCTAAACCTAACCTTCCCTTCACGCAGCCTGAACCTAAACACCCCCCCCCCCCCCACACACACACACACGCCCCACCCGCAGCCTAACCATAACCCTCCCCGGGGGTGCCTAAACTAAACCTAATCTCCCTGTAGCCTAAACCTAGCCACCTCTCCACATCCTGACCCTAACTGCTCCCCCCCACCACCATGGATTACTTCTCCGGTGGCCCAGCAAACACTCGTTCGGGTTTCCAGTGGTCGGGGTTCCTAGCACTGCCGGGATCCTGACCTGATCCCATACATATATATACACACACACACACACACACACACACACACACACACACACACACACATATATATACATACTAACATATATATATATACAGGTTGAGTATCCCTTATCCAAAATGCTTGGGACCAGAGGTATTTTGGATATGGGATTTTTCCGTATTTTGGAATAATTGCATACCATAATGAGATATCATGGTGATGGGACCTAAATCTAAGCACAGAATGAATTTATGTTTCATATACACCTTATACACACAGCCTGAAGGCCATTTTATCCAATGTTTTTTATAACTTTGTACATTAAACAAAGTGTGTCTACATTCCCACAATTCATTTATGTTTCATATACACCTTATACACACAGCCTGAAGGTCATTTAATACAATATTTTTAATAACTGTGTGTATTAAACAAAGTTTGTGTACATTGAGTCATCAAAAAACAAAGGTTTCACTTTCTCACTCTCACTCAAAAAAGTCCGTATTTTGGAATATTCCGTATTTCGGAATATTTGGATATGGGATACTCAACCTGTATATACATACTGTACACACACACACACACACAGTGGAAAGTTGGGAAAGTTGACCGGCACTCCCTTACCATAGGTTAATTGCCCAGGTGCCATCCAACAATAATAGAACTTCTAAAGGACAGGTAACGCCACTCACAGGTCCTGCGAGACCTGTGAGTGCCGTTCTCTGTCATTTAGAAGTTTTAGATAGATAGATAGATACACATCCATTGCCCACACACACACACACACACACACACACACACACACACACACACACACACATTGTACACGCATACAAAGCACACCATACTTACTGACTTGTAGTACGCCACATATATACACATTGTACACACAGCACACCACACAAATAAACACTGCACACACATACATAGCACACCACACACAAACACACACACACATATTGCACACACAGGGCGGGATGTACTATCACTGATCGCGGGTCATTGACGGTCATCGCAATGATGCTAATCGCATATGTACTAACATATGCGATTAGTATCGCAATGCGATGCCAGGGGTGCCCTGCGGTCAGTGGTAGTCCCGAGGGGAAGCCCTGCAGCTCAGCGCCCACCGCACCCTGACCTCCTGCAGCATGGAGTACGGTCTGAGACCACCTGCCGGCACCCGCCCATCTCCCGTCATATGCACCTGCGTCCGGTTGCTACCACCATCAGGACCCGGAACCCCGGCACTACAAGCAGCTGTGTGGCCGGGGCAGGGTGCGGGGCAGCTGCAGGAAGCACGGAGTGCACCGGCTTCCGGAGGACGGGGAGGAGGAATAGGAGGACCCCACCAGCTGCTGCAGGAGCTCGGAGGCGGGTGAGGATCCTGGAGCAGGCTGCCAGGACACTGGTGAGAGAGGGGTCAGCGTTTGGCGGCGAGTGCGGTGGATTGCGGAAAGAAGCCCATAGGCTTCTATTGGGTATCGCCATAAAAAGATGGCGATACCCTCCGCACCGATATGTGGGCGGCTGGGTCTAGGGTACATTTCAAAATTAGAGATGAGCGGGTTCGGTTTCTCTGAATCCGAACCCGCCAGAACTTCATGTTTTTTTTCACGGGTCCGAGCGACTCGGATCTTCCCGCCTTGCTCGGTTAACCCGAGCGCGCCCGAACGTCATCATGACGCTGTCGGATTCTCGCGAGGCTCGGATTCTATCGCGAGACTCGGATTCTATATAAGGAGCCGCGCGTCGCCGCCATTTTCACACGTGCATTGAGATTGATAGGGAGAGGACGTGGCTGGCGTCCTCTCCATTTAGATTATAAGAGACTGAGAGAGATTTACTGGAGCTGACTAGGAGGAGTACTGTTACTGTAGAAGTGTAGAGACTGAGTGGAGAGAGTTTACTAGTGAGGACAGTGCAGTTTACTTTATAATCCGTTCTCTGCCTGAAAAAAGCGATACACAGCACACAGTGACTCAGTCACATACCATATCTGTGTGCACTGCTCAGGCTCAGGCCAGTGTGCTGCATCATCTATTATCTATATATAATATTATATATATCTGTCTGACTGCTCAGCTCACACAGCTTATAATTGTGGGGGAGACTGGGGAGCACTACTGCAGTGCCAGTTATAGGTTATAGCAGGAGCCAGGAGTACATAATATATTATATAGTGAGTGACCACCAGACACACAGTGCAGTTTATTTAATATATCCGTTCTCTGCCTGAAAAAAGCGATACACACAGTGACTCAGTCAGTCACATACCATATCTGTGTGCACTGCTCAGGCTCAGGCCAGTGTGCTGCATCATCTATTATCTATATATAATATTATATATATCTGTCTGACTGCTCAGCTCACACAGCTTATAATTGTGGGGGAGACTGGGGAGCACTACTGCAGTGCCAGTTATAGGTTATAGCAGGAGCCAGGAGTACATAATATATTATATAGTGAGTGACCACCAGACACACAGTGCAGTTTATTTAATATATCCGTTCTCTGCCTGAAAAAAGCGATACACACAGTGACTCAGTCAGTCACATACCATATCTGTGTGCACTGCTCAGGCTCAGGCCAGTGTGCTGCATCATCTATATATATTATATATCTGTCTGACTGCTCAGCTCACACAGCTTATAATTGTGGGGGAGACTGGGGAGCACTACTGCAGTGCCAGTTATAGGTTATAGCAGGAGCCAGGAGTACATAATATTATATTAAAATTAAACAGTGCACACTTTTGCTGCAGGAGTGCCACTGCCAGTGTGACTAGTGACCAGTGACCTGACCACCAGTATATATAATATTAGTAGTATACTATCTCTTTATCAACCAGTCTATATTAGCAGCAGACACAGTACAGTGCGGTAGTTCACGGCTGTGGCTACCTCTGTGTCGGCACTCGGCAGCCCGTCCATAATTGTATATACCACCTAACTGTGGTTTTTTTTTCTTTCTTTATACATACATACTAGTTACGAGTATACTATCTCTTTATCAACCAGTCTATATATTAGCAGCAGACACAGTACAGTGCGGTAGTTCACGGCTGTGGCTACCTCTGTGTCGGCACTCGGCAGCCCGTCCATAATTGTATATACCACCTAACCGTGGTTTTTTTTTCTTTCTTTATACATACATACTAGTTACGAGTATACTATCTCTTTATCAACCAGTCTATATATTAGCAGCAGACACAGTACAGTGCGGTAGTTCACGGCTGTGGCTACCTCTGTGTCGGCACTCGGCAGCCCGTCCATAATTGTATATACCACCTAACCGTGGTTTTTTTTTCTTTCTTTATACATACATACTAGTTACGAGTATACTATCTCTTTATCAACCAGTCTATATATTAGCAGCAGACACAGTACAGTGCGGTAGTTCACGGCTGTGGCTACCTCTGTGTCGGCACTCGGCAGCCCGTCCATAATTGTATATACCACCTAACCGTGGTTTTTTTTTCTTTCTTTATACATACATACTAGTTACGAGTATACTATCTCTTTATCAACCAGTCTATATATTAGCAGCAGACACAGTACAGTGCGGTAGTTCACGGCTGTGGCTACCTCTGTGTCGGCACTCGGCAGCCCGTCCATAATTGTATATACCACCTAACCGTGGTTTTTTTTTTCTTTCTTTATACATACATACTAGTTACGAGTATACTATCTCTTTATCAACCAGTCTATATATTAGCAGCAGACACAGTACAGTGCGGTAGTTCACGGCTGTGGCTACCTCTGTGTCGGCACTCGGCAGCCCGTCCATAATTGTATACTAGTATCCAATCCATCCATCTCCATTGTTTACCTGAGGTGCCTTTTAGTTGTGCCTATTAAAATATGGAGAACAAAAATGTTGAGGTTCCAAAATTAGGGAAAGATCAAGATCCACTTCCACCTCGTGCTGAAGCTGCTGCCACTAGTCATGGCCGAGACGATGAAATGCCAGCAACGTCGTCTGCCAAGGCCGATGCCCAATGTCATAGTACAGAGCATGTCAAATCCAAAACACCAAATATCAGTAAAAGCCTCTTTTTTTCTTTGCGTCATGTGCTGTTTGGGGAGGGTTTTTTGGAAGGGACATCCTGCGTGACACTGCAGTGCCACTCCTAGATGGGCCCGGTGTTTGTGTCGGCCACTAGGGTCGCTAATCTTACTCACACAGCTACCTCATTGCGCCTCTTTTTTTCTTTGCGTCATGTGCTGTTTGGGGAGGGTTTTTTGGAAGGGCCATCCTGCGTGACACTGCAGTGCCACTCCTAGATGGGCCCGGTGTTTGTGTCGGCCACTAGGGTCGCTAATCTTACTCACACAGCTACCTCATTGCGCCTCTTTTTTTCTTTGCGTCATGTGCTGTTTGGGGAGGGTTTTTTGGAAGGGACATCCTGCGTGACACTGCAGTGCCACTCCTAGATGGGCCCGGTGTTTGTGTCGGCCACTAGGGTCGCTAATCTTACTCACACAGCTACCTCATTGCGCCTCTTTTTTTCTTTGCGTCATGTGCTGTTTGGGGAGGGTTTTTTGGAAGGGCCATCCTGCGTGACACTGCAGTGCCACTCCTAGATGGGCCCGGTGTTTGTGTCGGCCACTAGGGTCGCTAATCTTACTCACACAGCTACCTCATTGCGCCTCTTTTTTTCTTTGCGTCATGTGCTGTTTGGGGAGGGTTTTTTGGAAGGGACATCCTGCGTGACACTGCAGTGCCACTCCTAGATGGGCCCGGTGTTTGTGTCGGCCACTAGGGTCGCTTATCTTACTCACACAGCGACCTCGGTGCAAATTTTAGGACTAAAAATAATATTGTGAGGTGTGAGGTATTCAGAATAGACTGAAAATGAGTGTAAATTATGGTTTTTGAGGTTAATAATACTTTGGGATCAAAATGACCCCCAAATTCTATGATTTAAGCTGTTTTTTAGTGTTTTTTGAAAAAAACACCCGAATCCAAAACACACCCGAATCCGACAAAAAAAATTCGGTGAGGTTTTGCCAAAACACGTTCGAACCCAAAACACGGCCGCGGAACCGAACCCAAAACCAAAACACAAAACCCGAAAAATTTCAGGCGCTCATCTCTATTCAAAATGCGTTAAAACCCTCGAAAATTGGGGTTTTACCGCATTTTTCCCTTTGTACATCCCGCCCACTGCATACCACAAACAAACATAGCACACCATACTCCTACACATTGCACATACACATATCACACTGTACACGTACATAGTACACCATACACATTGCACACACAGCACACCACACATACAGTGCACACAAATACATAGCACACCCCACACAAATACACAGCACACCCCACACACATATTCTCACCATACGCATTGCACACACGCATACATAGTACAGTACACCACATACACATTAACCACATAGCACACATACAAAATAAATTAAGCTGTCATAATTTATTAAAGATCGCCCCCCCTCTCTCCCCCATTCACCTTCCCCCGCGAGACACACACACCTGTCTCCCCAAGGCAGAGCGGCTCCGGAAGACACAACTCAGCAACCCCGGGTCAGCAGGTCTCACACGGAACTGCCTAGGAGGGGCTGGCGCTGCAGCTCCCCCTACAGTCAGACAGCCAGCCTCTTTGTCAGTGTGATGAGCAGGCAGCTGCGCGTTACTGACACAGCTGCCTGCGCTCCACACTGTCTCGTCCCTCTCCTTCCCCAAAAGAATCATCAGTGAGGATGGATCGGCGGGCAGGCCCCTGCGTGCGCTGAGCTGAGCCATCACTCAGTAAGCTCCGCAGTGGGGAGGGGAGCGCAATGCCCCGCAGTGCAGTGCCGCTGATCAGATCGGATTAGAGATCTGATCTCCGGCGAGTGGAGGGGGGCCCTTTTCTGACAGGGGGGCCCGGGGTACTTAACCCCGGAGCCCCCCCGTTAATCCGGCTCTGCAGTCCCCACAATTAAGATATAAGCAAGCACAAATATTTGCATCAACAATGAATAAATGGAGAGGACGCCAGCCACGTCCTCTCCCTAACATTTCCAATGCACGAGTGAAAGTGGCGGCGACGCGCGGCTGCTTATATAGAATACGAATCTCGCTAGAATCCGATAGCGGGATGATGACGTTCGGGCGCGCTCGGGTTAACCGAGCCATACGGGAGAATCCGAGTATACATCGGACCCCTGTAAAATGAGTGAAGTTCGGGGGGGTTCGGTTTCCGATGAACCGAACCCGCTCATCACTAATATGCAGCATGCCTATATACTGTGTGAGAATGTGGCTGTATCTGCATATGAAATGCTACACACAGAATATAGGCATGCCGCATATAATTTTAATCAGCCGAAGCTGCTGATGCCCCTAGGCATATCAAATGCCCTAGGCAATTGCCTAGTTTGCCTATGCCTATGGCCGGCTCTGGGTGCATTACTTTAGTGCACAGGTTCTCAAACACGGTCCTCAGGACCCCCCACACAGTGCATGTTTTGCAGATCTCCTCACAGAATTACAAGTAAAATAATTAGCTCCACCTGTGGACTTTTTAAAATGTGTCAGTGAGTAATTAATATACCTGTGCACCTGCTGGGTTACCTGCAAAACATGCACTGTGTGGGGTCCTGAGGACCGAGTTTGAGAACCTGTGCTTTAGAACTACTGATGAGCGGGTTCGGATCCTCAGTATCCGAACCCCCCCGAACTTCACCCATTTTACACGGGTCCGAGGCAGACTCGGATCCTCCCGCCTTGCTCGGTTAACCCGAACGTCATCATCCCGCGGTCGGATTCTCGCGAGATTCGTATTCTATATAAGGAGCCGCGCGTCGCCGCCATTTTTCACTCGTGCATTGGAGATGATCGTGAGAGGACGTGGCTGGCGTCCTCTCAGTTTCTATGTTCAGTGGGCTGCAAATTGTGCTGCAAATATCTGTGCTCAGTGTGCTGCAAATATCTGTGCTCAGTGTGCTGCAAGTGCAAATATCTACGTTCTCTGCCTGAAAAACGCTCCATATCTGTGCTCAGTGTGCTGCAAATATCTGTGCTCAGTGTGCTAATTGCTTTATTGTGGGGACTGGGGACCAGCAGTATTATATAGTAGGAGGACAGTGCAGAGTTTTGCTGACCAGTGACCACCAGTATTATACGTTCTCTCCCTGAAAAACGCTCCATATCTGTGCTGCATTGTAGTATATAGTAGAAGGATAGTGCAGAATTTTGCTGAGCACCAGTATAACTATATATATAGCAGTACGGTGCAGTAGTCCACTGTTCTACCTACCTCTGTGTCGTCAAGTATACTATCCATCCATACCTGTGGTGCATTTCAGTTTTGCACAGTTTGCTGACCACCAGTATATACTATATAGCAGTACGGTACAGAAGGCCACTGCTCTACCTACCTCTGTGTCGTCAAGTATACTATCCATCCATATCTGTGGTGCATTTCAGTTTTGCACAGTTTGCTGACCACCAGTATAACTATATATATATATAGCAGTACGGTAAAGTAGTCCACTGCTCTACCTACCTCTGTGTCATCAAGTATACTATCCATCCATACCTGTGGTGCATTTCAGTTTTGCACAGTTTGCTGACCACCAGTATATACTATATAGCAGTACGGTACAGAAGGCCACTGCTCTACCTACCTTTGTGTCGTCAAGTATACTATCCATCCATACCTGTGGTGCTTTTCAGTTTTGCACAGTTTGCTGACCACCAGTATATAATATATAGCAGTACGGTACAGTAGGCCACTGCTCTACCTACCTCTGTGTCGTCAAGTATACTATCCATCCATACCTGTGGTGCATTTCAGTTTTGCACAGTTTGCTGACCACCAGTATAACTATATATATAGCAGTACGGTACAGTAGTCCACTGCTCTACCTACCTCTGTGTCGTCAAGTATACTATCCATCCATACTTGTGGTGCATTTCAGTTTTGCACAGTTTGCTGACCACCAGTATATATTATATAGCAGTACGGTACAGTAGGCCACTGCTCTACCTACCTCTGTGTCGTCAAGTATACTATCCATCCATACCTGTGGTGCATTTCAGTTTTGCACAGTTTGCTGACCACCAGTATATAATATATAGCAGTACGGTACAGAAGGCCACTGCTCTACCTACCTCTGTGTCGTCAAGTATACTATCCATCCATACCTGTGGTGCATTTCAGTTTTGCACAGTTTGCTGAGCACCAGTATAACTATATATATAGCAGTACAGTACAGTAGTCCACTGCTCTACCTACCTCTGTGTCGTCAAGTATACTATCCATCCATACCTGTGGTGCATTTCAGTTTTGCACAGTTTGCTGACCACCAGTATATACTATATAGCAGTACGGTACAGAAGGCCACTGCTCTACCTACCTCTGTGTCGTCAAGTATACTATCCATCCATACCTGTGGTGCATTTCAGTTTTGCACAGTTTGCTGACCACCAGTATAACTATATATATAGCAGTACGGTACAGTAATCCACTGCTCTACCTACCTCTGTGTCGTCAAGTATACTATCCATCCATACCTGTGGTGCATTTCAGTTTTGCACAGTTTGCTGAACACCAGTATATACTATATAGCAGTACGGTACAGAAGGCCACTGCTCTACCTACCTCTGTGTCGTCAAATATACTATCCATCCTTACCTGTGGTGCATTTCAGTTTTGCACAGTTTGCTGACCACCAGTATATAATATATAGCAGTACGGTACAGTAGGCCACTGCTCTACCTACCTCTGTGTCGTCAAGTATACTATCCATCCATACCTGTGGTGCATTTCAGTTTTGCACAGTTTGCTGACCACCAGTATAACTATATATATATAGCAGTACGGTACAGTAGACAACTGCTCTACCTACCTCTGTGTCGTCAAGTATACTATCAATCCATACCTGTGGTGCATTTCAGTTTTGCACAGTTTGCTGACCACCAGTATAACTATATATATAGCAGTACGGTACAGTAGTCCACTGCTCTACCTACCTCTGTGTCGTCAAGTATACTATCCATCCATACCTGTGGTGCATTTCACTTTTGCACAGTTTGCTGACCACCAGTATATACTATATAGCAGTACGGTACAGAAGGCCACTGCTCTACCTACTTCTGTGTCGTCAAGTATACTATCCATCCATACCTGTGGTGCATTTCAGTTTTGCACAGTTTGCTGACCACCAGTATATAATATATAGCAGTACGGTACAGTAGGCCACTGCTCTACCTACCTCTGTGTCGTCAAGTATACTATCCATCCATACCTGTGGGGCATTTCAGTTTTGCACAGTTTGCTGACCACCAGTATAACTATATATATAGCAGTACGGTGCAGTAGTCCACTGCTCTACCTACCTCTGTGTCGTCAAGTATACTATCCATCCATACCTGTGGTGCATTTCAGTTTTGCACAGTTTGCTGACCACCAGTATATACTATATAGCAGTACGGTACACAAGGCCACTGCTCTACCTACCTCTGTGTCGTCAAGTATACTATCCATCCATACCTGTGGTGCATTTCAGTTTTGCACAGTTTGCTGACCACCAGTATATACTATATAGCAGTACGGTACAGAAGGCCACTGCTCTACCTACCTCTGTGTCGTCAAGTATACTATCCATCCATACCTGTGGTGAATTTCAGTTTTGCACAGTTTGCTGACCACCAGTATATACTATATAGCAGTACGGTACAGAAGGCCACTGCTCTACCTACCTCTGTGTCGTCAAGTATACTATCCATCCATACCTGTCGTGCATTTCAGTTTTGCACAGTTTGCTGACCACCAGTATATACTATATAGCAGTACGGTACAAAGGCCACTGCTCTACCTACCTCTGTGTGGTCAAGTATACTATCCATCCATACCTGTGGTGCATATCAGTTTTGCACAGTTTGCTGACCACCAGTATAACTATATATATAGCAGTACAGTACAGTAGTCCACTGCTCTACCTACCTCTGTGTCGTCAAGTATACTATCCATCCATACCTGTGGTGCATTTCAGTTTTGCACAGTTTGCTGACCACCAGTATATACTATATAGCAGTACGGTACAAAGAACACTGCTCTACCTACCTCTGTGTCGTCAAGTATACTATCCATCCATACCTGTGGTGCATTTCAGTTTTGCACAGTTTGCTGACCACCAGTATATAATATATAGCAGTACGGTATAGTAGGCCACTGCTCTACCTACCTCTGTGTCGTCAAGTATACTATCCATCCATACCTGTGGTGCATTTCAGTTTTGCACAGTTTGCTGACCACCAGTATATAATATATAGCAGCACGGTACAGTAGGCCACTGCTCTACCTACCTCTGTGTCGTCAAGTATACTATCCATCTATACCTGTGGTGCATTTCAGTTTTGCACAGTTTGCTGACCACCAGTATATAATATATAGCAGTACGGTAAAGTAGTCCACTGCTCTACCTACCTCTGTGTCGTCAAGTATACTATCCATCCATACCTGTGGTGCATTTCAGTTTTGCACAGTTTGCTGACCACCAGTATATAATATATAGCAGTACGGTGCAGTAGGCCACTGCTCTACCTTCCTCTGTGTCATCAAGCATACTATCCATCCATACCTGTGGTGCATTTCAGTTTTGCACAGTTTGCTGACCACCAGTATAACTATATATATATATAGCAGTACGGTACAGTAGTCCACTGCTCTACCTACCTCTGTGTCGTTAAGTATACTATCCATCCATACCTGTGGTGCATTTCAGTTTTTCACAGTTTGCTGATCACCAGTATATACTATATAGCAGTACGGTACAGAAGGCCACTGCTCTACCTACCTCTGTGTCGTCAAGTATACTATCCATCCATACCTGTGGTGCATTTCAGTTTTGCACAGTTTGCTGAGCACCAGTATAACTATATATATATAGCAGTACAGTACAGTAGTCCACTGCTCTACCTTCCTCTGTGTTGTCAAGTATACTATCCATCCATACCTGTGGTGCATTTCAGTTTTGCACAGTTTGCTGACCACCAGTATATACTATATAGCAGTTCGGTACAGAAGGCCACTGCTCTTCCTACCTCTGTGTCGTCAAGTATACTATCCATCCATACCTGTGGTGCATTTCAGTTTTGCACAGTTTGCTGACCACCAGTATATAATATATAGCAATACGGTATAGTAGGCCACTGCTCTACCTACCTCTGTGTCGTCAAGTATACTATCCATCCATACCTGTGGTGCATTTCAGTTTTGCACAGTTTGCTGACCACCAGTATATAATATATAGCAGTACGGTACAGTAGGCCACTGCTCTACCTACCTCTGTGTCGTCAAGTATACTATCCATCTATACCTGTGGTGCATTTCAGTTTTGCACAGTTTGCTGACCAACAGTATATAATATATAGCAGTACAGTACAGTAGTCCACTGCTCTACCTACCTCTGTGTCATCAAGTATACGATCCATCCATACCTGTGGTGCATTTCAGTTTTGCACAGTTTGCTGACCAACAGTATATAATATATAGCAGTACGGTACAGTAGTCCACTGCTCTACCTACCTCTGTGTCATCAAGTATACGATCCATCCATACCTGTGGTGCATTTCAGGTTTGCACAGTTTTCTGACCACCAGTATATAATATATAGCAGTACGGTACAGTAGGCCACTGCTCTACCTACCTCTGTGTCGTCAAGTATACTATCCATCTATACCTGTGGTGCATTTCAGTTTTGCACAGTTTGCTGACCAACAGTATATAATATATAGCAGTACGGTACAGTAGTCCACTGCTCTACCTACCTCTGTGTCATCAAGTATACGATCCATCCATACCTGTGGTGCATTTCAGTTTTGCACAGTTTGCTGACCAACAGTATATAATATATAGCAGTACGGTACAGTAGTCCACTGCTCTACCTACCTCTGTGTCATCAAGTATACGATCCATCCATACCTGTGGTGCATTTCAGGTTTGCACAGTTTTCTGACCACCAGTATATAATATATAGCAGTACGGTACAGTAGGCCACTGCTCTACCTACCTCTGTGTCGTCAAGTATACTATCCATCTATACCTGTGGTGCATTTCAGTTTTGCACAGTTTGCTGACCACCAGTATATACTATATAGCAGTACGGTACAGAAGGCCACTGCTCTACCTACCTCTGTGTCGTCAAGTATACTATCCATCCATACCTGTGGTGCATTTCAGTTTTGCACAGTTTGCTGAACACCAGTATAACTATATATATAGCAGTACGGTACAGAAGTCCACTGCTCTACCTACCTCTGTGTCGTCAAGTATACTGTCCACCCATACCTGTGGTGCATTTCAGTTTCGTACAGTTTGCTGACCACCAGTATATACTATATAGCAGTTCGGTACAGAAGGCCACTGCTCTACCTACCTCTGTGTCGTCAAGTACATTATCCATCCATACCTGTGGTGCATTTCAGTTTTGCACAGTTTGCTGACCACCAGTATAACTATATATATATAGCAGTATGGTACAGTAGTCCACTGGTCGACCTACATCGGTGTCGTCAAGTATACTATCCATCCATACATGTGGTGCATTTCAGTTTTGCACAGTTTGCTGACCACCAGTATATACTATATAGCAGTACGGTAAAGAAGGCCACTGCTCTACCTACCTCTGTGTCGTCAAGTATACTATCCATCCATACCTGTGGTGCATTTCAGTTGTGTGCAGTGTATATATAGTAGTAGGCCATTGCTATTGATATATTACTGGCATATAATTCCACACATTAAAAATGGAGAACAAAAATGTGGAGGGTAAAATAGGGAAAGATCAAGATCCCCTTCCACCTCGTGCTGAAGCTGCTGCCACTAGTCAAGGCCGAGACGATGAAATGCTATCAACGTCGTCTGCCAAGGCCGATGCCCAATGTCATAGTAGAGAGCATGTAAAATAAAAAAAAATAAAGCTCAGTAAAATGACCCAAAAATCTAAATCAAAATCGTCTGAGGAGAAGCGTAAACTTGCCAATGTGCCATTTACGACACGGAGTGGCAAGGAACGGCTGAGGGCCTGGCCTATGTTCAAGGCTAGTGGTTCAACTTCACATGAGGATGGAAGCACTCATCCTCCTGCTAGAAAACTTAAAAGAGTTAAGATGGCAAAAGCACAGCAAAGAACTGTGCGTTCTTCTAAATCACAAATCCCCAAGGAGAGTCCAATTGTGTCGGTTGCGATGCCTGCACCTCTTTTTTCTTTCATTTTTCTTTGCATCATGTGCTGTTTGGGGACTTTTTTTGAAAGTGCCATCCTGTCTGACACTGCAGTGCCACTCCTAGATGGGCCAGGTGTTTGTGTCGGCCACTTGGGTCGCTTAGCTTAGTCACACAGCTACCTCATTGCGCCTCTTTTTTTCTTTGCATCATGTGCTGTTTGGGGACTATTTTTTTGAAGTGCCATCCTGTCTGACACTGCAGTGCCACTCCTAGATGGGCCAGGTGTTTGTGTCGGCCACTTGTGTTGCTTAGCTTAGTCACACAGCTACCTCATTGCTGTCACAATCCGGGTATCTGGACGCCATTTCTTACCCATCAGATGCCTCCTAAGGCTGGCTCAGCGCTCCAGCACCGGATCCCATCTGTTATCCTAATGTTCACATTCCTGCATCCTCTCCTGTCTCTCTGAGACGCTGTCACAGTAACGCCATAATACATCTGGCATGGCGTCTCCCGCGGCCTCCGCCGCCGTCCCTGAGCTTCTGCATGCAGAGTGTCAGAGTGGATTACGTCAGCCGCGGCCTCCGCTGTGTCCGCGTGGTTGGATGTGCACTTGTCTGCCAGGCGTCTCCTGTCTCCAGTGGCCGGCGCCGCCATTACTGTTTTCATTACCACATGGATTACAAACCAAACTTCCCTCCAAGTGTCTGCATGGGCGCAGCCATCTTGGATTCTGTCAGCTGATCATTTCCTCCAATCTGTTGTCAGTATTGTTAATCTGCATAATTGCCTAGCTAATCCCTTCCTTGCTGCAGGTATAAATACACTGTGCCTGAGCAAGGAAGGTGTCAGTGCTTTGGTTGTCAAACCTAGTTCCTGTTTGTCTCTCTCCTGTGATTGTCTTCCAGGTTCCAGCTCCTGTCTCAAGACTTCCACCATAGAGACCCGCACCAGCATTCCACCTGCGGTGTAGCCTGACTCTCCGATCCATTGTGGATTCATCTGTTTCCAGCTACAACATTACCTGCTTCCAGCCCAGCTTCCAGCAGAGTACAGCTTCTCTTAAAGGGCCGGTGTCCTTTCTACAGTTTACCACTCTCCACCGGTATTATTATTTCTCCGCTCTCAAGCTCTACATTTCATTCATATTGCATTGCTCTCAAGCTTCATTTATTATTTAACTGGTTCCAGCCAGTATCCACTCCGTGCCAACATCTGTCTGGTTCCAACCAGAACCCACAGCAGCTATTTTATTTACAGCAGTCCAGCTTTCCCTGGAACACCAGCTGGTACGATCCTGGGCTTTCTTCATTGCTACAGTCGGGCCTGGTAAGGACTTTCCAACTCGCAGATAATAAGAACTGTCTCATACTACCAGAGCTCTGTGGCCCCTGCCATCCTGTAGTACCCAGGAACTGTATTATTCTCTGCTGATTTTATGTTTCTTTTACTGCTACTGTGATGCATGGAGTTTTGTCATAAATAAACATCATTGACTTTTATTCAAGTTGTCGTGGTCACGCCTTCGGGCGGTTATTCTTCATGTTACTTACATGTCCAGGGGTCTGATACAACCTCCCAGGTTCCGGTACATCTCAGCCCCTACAACTGAGGCTGCCTCCCGTCAGCTCAGGCCCTCAGTTGTGACAGTAAGCACTGACCTAATGAATCCAGCCGGAGACCAGGATCAAGCGGCCAGGCCGATGCAAGAACTGGCAGCCCGACTAGAACATCAGGAGGCTGCACAGGGCCACATCATCCGCTGTCTCCCGGATCTCTCTACTCGGCTGGATGGGATTCAGACAACTCTCCGTGGATCAGGCGCGTCTGGTGCGTCAACCACAGTGACTCCAGCTATAACCCCACCCACCTTACCCATTTCTGCTCCACGTCTTCATCTTCCAACGCCAGCAAAATTTGACGGATCTCCAAGATTCTGCAGGGGATTTCTCAACCAGTGTGAGATTCAGTTTGAGCTACAACCTGGCAATTTTCCCAGTGACCGTTCAAAAATTGCCTACATTATTTCTCTTCTCAGTGGCTCAGCCCTTGATTGGGCATCACCGTTATGGGAGAGGTCCGACACCCTGCTATCTTCTTACACTGCATTCGTGTCAACATTCAGGCGCATCTTCGACGAGCCAGGCCGGGTAACCTCAGCTTCATCCGAGATTCTCCGTTTACGCCAGGGGTCACGTACTGTAGGACAATATCTGATACAGTTCCAGATCCTGGCATCCGAACTGGCATGGAACGACGAGGCCCTGTATGCTGCATTCTGGCATGGCTTATCTGAGCGTATTAAAGATGAGTTAGCTACCAGAGACTTACCCTCTAAGTTAGATGAGCTAATCTCACTCTGCACGAAAGTTGATTTACGTTTCAGAGAGAGAGCAACTGAGCGTGGAAGATCATCTGCTCCAAAATCTTCTGCTCCTCCTCCTCGCCAACTGTCACCAACTAAAGATGAGCCCATGCAAATTGGCCGTTCCCGTTTAACTCCTGCTGAGCGCCGAAGACGTCTCTCCGAGTCTCTCTGTCTTTATTGTGCAGCTCCGTCTCACACCATTAATGCCTGTCCCAAACGTCCGGGAAACTCCAAATCCTAGCTCGCCAAGGAGAGGGCCGGCTAGGAGTAATAATCTCCTCTCCATCTCCTCAAGATTGTAATCTCCCAGTCTCGCTTCAAGTTGCTCAACGTTATCGGAACGTCATTGCCCTCCTTGATTCCGGAGCAGCTGGGAACTTTATTACCGAAGCCTATGTTAAACGGTGGTCCCTACCCACCGAGAGACTTCCTTCGTCCATTTCTTTAACTGCCGTGGATGGCAGCAAAATTTTTGATGCAGTTATTTCTTTAAGGACTCTACCAGTTCGTCTGAGAGTGGGAGTTCTTCATTCCGAACTTATTTCTTTTTTAGTGATTCCAAGAGCCACACATCCTGTGGTCCTGGGCCTTCCATGGCTCCGTCTTCACAATCCTACAATTGATTGGACGACTACGCAAATCCTGGCATGGGGTTCCTCCTGTGCTGAGACATGTTTGTTTAAAGTATTGCCTGTCTGTTCTTCCTCCCCCAGGTCGTCTGATGTTCCACCTCCTCCATATCAAGATTTCACGGATGTGTTCAGTAAAGCTTCTGCTGATATCCTTCCTCCTCATAGAGAATGGGACTGCCCGATTGATCTCGTTCCAGGGAAGGTTCCACCTCGAGGCCGAACTTATCCGTTGTCTCTGCCTGAGACGCATTCTATGGAGGAATACATTAAAGAGAACCTAGCAAAGGGGTTCATTCGACCTTCTTCTTCTCCAGCCGACGCAGGCTTCTTTTTTGTAAAGAAGAAAGATGGTGGTCTGCGGCCGTGCATCGACTACAGAGGTTTGAACGACATTACCATCAAGAACCGTTATCCTTTACCCCTGATTACTGAGCTCTTTGACAGAGTTAGCGGAGCTACCATCTTTACAAAGCTGGACTTGAGAGGTGCATACAATCTCATCCGGATCCGTGAGGGTGACGAGTGGAAGACCGCCTTTAACACCCGTGACGGACATTATGAGTACCTCGTCATGCCCTTCGGATTGAGCAATGCTCCAGCTGTCTTCCAGCATTTTGTCAATGAGATCTTCAGAGACATTCTATACCGTCATGTCGTGGTCTATCTAGACGATATCCTCATTTTTGCCAACGATTTAGAGGAACATCGTTTTTGGGTTAAAGAGGTTCTGTCCCGTCTCCGTGTCAATCATCTCTATTGCAAATTAGAGAAATGCATCTTTGAAGTCAAGTCCATTCCGTTTCTAGGGTACATTGTGTCCGGTTCCGGACTAGAGATGGATCCTGAGAAACTACAAGCAATCCAAAATTGGCCGGTACCCTTAACCCTCAAAGGGGTCCAGAGGTTCTTAGGGTTCGCCAACTATTACCGAAAGTTTATACGAGACTTTTCCACCATTGTGGCGCCTATTACTGCTTTCACTAAGAAGGGTGCTTACCCGTCCAAGTGGTCTGAAGAAGCCATGCAAGCATTTCATCTTTTAAAACAAAGGTTCATCTCTGCGCCTGTTCTGAAACAGCCTGACATCGACTCTCCTTTCATCTTAGAGGTGGATGCCTCCTCCGTTGGAGTAGGAGCGGTGTTATCTCAGAGGGCTAAAGATGGCCATTTACACCCTTGCAGTTTCTTCTCCCGGAAGTTCTCCCCAGCTGAGCGCAACTATGCCATTGGCGACCAGGAGTTGCTAGCCATCAAGCTCGCTCTAGAAGAGTGGAGGTATCTGTTGGAGGGAGCTTCTCATTCAATCACCATACTTACAGACCACAAGAACCTTTTATATCTGAAAGGCGCACAATGTCTCAACCCTCGTCAGGCCAGATGGGCACTTTTCTTTTCCAGGTTCGACTTTAAACTCCAGTTCTGTCCGGGCTCTCAGAATCGCAAGGCCGATGCCCTTTCCCGCTCATGGCAGCAAGAAAATGAGTCAGAGTCTTCAGACAAGCATCCTATTATAAATCCGTTGGCATTCTCCACGGTAGGGATGGACTCTACGCCCCCATCAGGGAAAAGTTTTGTGAAACCGATGCTAAGGAAGAAGCTCATGCATTGGGCCCATGCTTCCCGTTTTGCCGGACATACAGGTATCCAAAAAACCCTGGAGTTTATCTCTAGGTCCTATTGGTGGCCAACTCTGAAAAAGGACGTCTTGGAGTTTATTGCATCTTGCCCAAAGTGTGCTCAACATAAGGTATCCCGCCAGTCGCCTGCGGGGCAACTGGTTCCACTATCTGTTCCCCGTCGACCTTGGACCCATTTGTCGATGGATTTTATTACAGATTTACCCATGTGCAACAAGTTCAATACCATCTGGGTGGTAGTTGACCGGTTCACCAAGATGGCACACTTCATTCCTCTCACCGGTCTTCCGTCAGCTTCCAAGTTGGCTCAAGTATTCATACAAGAGATCTTCCGACTCCACGGTCTTCCTGAAGAAATTATCTCAGATCGAGGAGTTCAATTCACAGCCAAATTCTGGCGAAGTTTATGTCAAGTCCTCCAAGTCAAGCTAAAGTTTTCCACGGCTTACCATCCTCAGACCAATGGTCAAACCGAGAGGGTGAATCAGGACTTGGAGGCCTTCCTCCGCATCTATGTGTCCTCCTCTCAAGATGACTGGGTTCAATTACTTCCCTGGGCCGAGTTCTGTCATAACAACCAGTATCATTCTTCATCTGCTTCAACACCATTCTTCACTAACTTTGGATTCCACCCTAAAGTCCCTGAGTTCCAACCGCTTCCAGCAACTTCTGTTCCCGCAGTGGATATCACCTTGCATCAGTTTGCCAATATCTGGAAGAGCGTACGATCAGCTCTGCTCAAGGCATCGTTCAGGTACAAGAAGTTTGCGGATAGGAAGCGTCGAGCAGTTCCTGCTCTCAAGGTGGGTGATCGGGTATGGTTATCCACGAAGAATTTGAGGTTAAGAGTTCCCAGTATGAAGTTTGCACCTCGCTATATCGGTCCTTTCAAGATTGAACAAGTCATCAATCCTGTTGCTTACAGACTCCAGTTGCCTCCCTTCTTAAAAATACCCAGGACATTCCATGTTTCCCTGTTGAAACCGCTGATCTTAAATCGGTTTCATTCCTCACTTCCTCCAACTCCGAAAGTCCAAACTCAATGAGGCGTTGAGTATGAAGTGGCTAAGATCCTGGACTCACGTCACCGTTACGGTCAACTACAATATCTTATTGACTGGAAGGGTTACGGCCCTGAGGAACGTTCATGGACCAATGCTTCTGATGTCCATGCTCCTGCCTTGGTCCGGAGATTCCATTCCAAGTTTCCTCAAAAGCCAAAGAAGTGTCCTGGGGCCACTCCTAAAGGGGGGGGGGGTGCTGTCACGATCCGGGTATCTGGACGCCATTTCTTACCCATCAGATGCCTCCTAAGGCTGGCTCAGCGCTCCAGCACCGGATCCCATCTGTTATCCTAATGTTCACATTCCTGCATCCTCTCCTGTCTCTCTGAGACGCTGTCACAGTAACGCCATAATACATCTGGCATGGCGTCTCCCGCGGCCTCCGCCGCCGTCCCTGAGCTTCTGCATGCAGAGTGTCAGAGTGGATTACGTCAGCCGCGGCCTCCGCTGTGTCCGCGTGGTTGGATGTGCACTTGTCTGCCAGGCGTCTCCTGTCTCCAGTGGCCGGCGCCGCCATTACTGTTTTCATTACCACATGGATTACAAACCAAACTTCCCTCCAAGTGTCTGCATGGGCGCAGCCATCTTGGATTCTGTCAGCTGATCATTTCCTCCAATCTGTTGTCAGTATTGTTAATCTGCATAATTGCCTAGCCAATCCCTTCCTTGCTGCAGGTATAAATACACTGTGCCTGAGCAAGGAAGGCGTCAGTGCTTTGGTTGTCAAACCTAGTTCCTGTTTGTCTCTCTCCTGTGATTGTCTTCCAGGTTCCAGCTCCTGTCTCAAGACTTCCACCATAGAGACCCGCACCAGCATTCCACCTGCGGTGTAGCCTGACTCTCCGATCCATTGTGGATTCATCTGTTTCCAGCTACAACATTACCTGCTTCCAGCCCAGCTTCCAGCAGAGTACAGCTTCTCTTAAAGGGCCGGTGTCCTTTCTACAGTTTACCACTCTCCACCGGTATTATTATTTCTCCGCTCTCAAGCTCTACATTTCATTCATATTGCATTGCTCTCAAGCTTCATTTATTATTTAACTGGTTCCAGCCAGTATCCACTCCGTGCCAACATCTGTCTGGTTCCAACCAGAACCCACAGCAGCTATTTTATTTACAGCAGTCCAGCTTTCCCTGGAACACCAGCTGGTACGATCCTGGGCTTTCTTCATTGCTACAGTCGGGCCTGGTAAGGACTTTCCAACTCGCAGATAATAAGAACTGTCTCATACTACCAGAGCTCTGTGGCCCCTGCCATCCTGTAGTACCCAGGAACTGTATTATTCTCTGCTGATTTTATGTTTCTTTTACTGCTACTGTGATGCATGGAGTTTTGTCATAAATAAACATCATTGACTTTTATTCAAGTTGTCGTGGTCACGCCTTCGGGCGGTTATTCTTCATGTTACTTACATGTCCAGGGGTCTGATACAACCTCCCAGGTTCCGGTACATCTCAGCCCCTACAACTGAGGCTGCCTCCCGTCAGCTCAGGCCCTCAGTTGTGACAATTGCGCCTCTTTTTCTCTTTGCATCATGTGCTGTTTGGGGACTATTTTTTTTAAGTGCCATCCTGTCTGACACTGCAGTGCCACTCCTAGATGGGCCAGGTGTTTGTGTCGGCCACTTGTGTCGCTTAGCTTAGTCACACAGCTACCTCATTGCGCCTCTTTTTTTCTGTGCATCATGTGCTGTTTGGGGACTATTTTTTTGAAGTGCCATCCTGTCTGACACTGCAGTGCCACTCCTAGATGGGCCAGGTGTTTGTGTCGGCCACTTGTGTCGCTTAGCTTAGACACACAGCTACCTCATTGCACCTCTTTGTTTCTTTGCATCGTGTGCTGTTTGGGGACTATTTTTTTAATCTGCCATCCTGTCTGACACTGCAGTGCCACTCCTAGATGGGCCAGGTGTTTGTGTCGGCCACTTGGGTCGCTTAGCTTAGCCATCCAGCGACCTTGGTGCACCTTTTTTTTTCTTTGCATCATGTGCTGTTTGGGGACTATTTTTTAAATCTGCCATACTGTCTGACACTGCAGTGCCACTCCTAGATGGGCCAGGTGTTTGTGTCGGCCACTTGGGTCACTTAGCTTAGTCACACAGCTACCTCATTGCGCCTCTTTTTTTCTTTGCATCATGTGCTGTTTGGGGACTATTTTTTTGAAGTGCCATCCTGTCTGACACTGCAGTGCCACTCCTAGATGGGCCAGGTGTTTGTGTCGGCCACTTGTGTTGCTTAGCTTAGTCACACAGCTACCTCATTGCGCCTCTTTTTTTCTGTGCATCATGTGCTGTTTGGGGACTATTTTTTTGAAGTGCCATGGGTGTTACTGGGCGGAAACAGGCCGTTTTATGGGCGTGTGGGAAAAAACGCTACCGTTTCCGGAAAAAACGCGGGAGTGGCTGGAGAAACGGAGGAGTGTCTGGGCGAACGCTGGGTGTGTTTGTGACGTCAAACCAGGAACGATAAGCACTGAACTGATCGCAGATGCCGAGTAAGTCTGAAGCTACTCTGAAACTGCTACGAGATGTGCAATCGCAATATTGCGAATCTTTCGTTCGCAATTTTAAGAAGCTAAGATTCACTCCCAGTAGGCGGCGGCTTAGCGTGTGCAATACTGCTAAAATCGCCTTGCGAGCGAACAACTCGGAATGAGGGCCATGGTTTTGCCCAACTGCTAACAAAATTCCTGCTGCGATCAACTTGGAATTACCCCCATAGCACAGTGCTGCATGCAACATGCAGGGTGTGTGGTGTGGACGCCCCTGGATCACCTGGAACCTCGGGTGCACCGCACATCCTGCACCCATTATAGATATGCCACTGATTTGGTGCAATTTAAGAATAGGTTAGTGTGCACACATCTGTACAGTATGAAATAAGACAATAGTTGTTATATGTTTGGCAATAATGTTATTATTACTTACTAAGGGGCCTATTTATCAAATAATATTTGCAGGATATTCTGTCAAATAGTAAGTATTCCACGAATGTACCATGGAGGGACCATAGCAGATATCTCCAATATCTGCTGTGATCCCTTCATTTACAACGGCAGCTGTCAGATGTACTCTATAGTAGCCTATGGGCTATTAATTCTCATATTTTAACAGCGTGAGCCTCCGGCTCCCTCTGCATCACCCCTCCCCTCCCCCTGGTGATGCATGCAACGTCCTATAGACACATATGCGCAACGTGTGCTCGGCACTGGACTCAGGAATCACTGTGATAGCTTTAAGCGCTTAGCAGAACCTTTCTCCAGGTAAGAGAATAATACTAAATTCTGGTTTAAAAATCAATTTTTACTATGCAAAAGTATGCAAAAAATATTTATCACATCCATATTAAAAATCCAGATTGTGATAAATAGGCCCTTTGTTGACAACACTGTGACCTTCAGCTATAACTACCAGCTAAGGTAAAACAGGGCAAATGCACTGGACTAAAGGTACATTAACCCACTGTGCACACATGACGTTCAGATTTTATATAACGGGATGGAGCAAGTTCTCATATATTTATATTTTATTAACCTGTGGTTGAAGCTTTAGGAAAGGTAAGAGAAATAGCCACACGTGGGAAAGTTTCCCTGCTCACTGAGCAAGGCACTTCAGCTGTTATCTGACAATCCATTAGCCTTGCCTTGCTGGAGCTGTATAGGGAAAGTGGGCTTACTGCAAACTTGCCTATTCTCCCGGAATGGCCGGAAGGCTCCCGAAAATCGGGTGACCCTCCCGGCCCCCCGGAAGAGCAGGCAAGTCTCCCGATTACAGGGGTCCCCCCCTGCCCGGCCGCCCACTTAGCGAGTAAAGTGGGCGGTCCGGGCAGGCGATGACGCGATTCTTGTTGAATCGCGTCATCATAGCCCCGCCCCCTGCTGTATAATGCCGGTAATAGTGGCATTACACAGCGGGGGGGGGCTTACACGGGACAATCCCGTAGTCACGCCCCCGGCCCGCCTGCGCCACGCCCCCGACCCGCCTGCGCCAAGCCTCCGCCCCCCCCTCTTCACTCACATCGCAGCCTGCCCCCCTGCCGAGCCGACCTGGCTGCTCTCTCCCGGAGAGAGCAGCCAAATAGTCGGTAAGTATGGCTTACTGATATGAGTCCACTTACACCTTCGTACTATGGTGGTCATTCCGAGTTGTTCGCTTGCCAGCAGTTTTTTGCAGCCATGCAAACGCTATGCCGCCTCCCACTGGGAGTGTATTTTAGCTTAGCAGAAGTGCGAACGAAAAGATCGCAGAGCAGCTACAAAGTTTTTTTGTGCAGTTTCAGAGTAGCTCAACACCTACTCAGCGCTTGCGATGACTTCAGACTGTTCAGTTCCTGTTTTGACGTCACACACACGCCCTGTGTTCGCCCAGCCACGTCTGCGTTTTTCCTGGCACGCCTGCGTTTTTTCGAACACTCCCTGAAAACGGTCAGTTGACACCCAGAAACGACCACTTCATGTCAATCACTCTGCGGCCAGCAGTGCGAGTGAAAAGCTTCGCTAGACCCTGTGTGAAACTACATCGTCCGTTGTAAAAGTACGTTGCGCGTGCGCATTGTGCCGCATACGCCTGCGCAGAAGTGCAGTTTATCTGCCACATCGCTGCACAGCGAACGAATGCAGCTAGCGATCAACTCGGAATGACCACCTATGAGTGTTCTTAGTGCTAGGAGTGTGCATCTGCATTTCTCTTCCTCGACTTACATTACACCTAACCAGAATCCGCTCATCACTACCCATCTCTGGAGAAAGCTTTGACATGTCCATGATACTGCTAAGGACCACTGCTCTTTAGTCCTTGGTCCTAGTGCAGAAAAGATTCTGTAACCTGGGGGTCTATTTACTAAGCCTTGGATGGAGATAAAGTACCGGCCAATCAGCTCCTAGCTGTAATTTCTCAAACACAGCCTGTAACATGGAAGCTAGGAGCTGATTGGCTGGTACCTTATCTTCATCCACTTTATCTCTATTCAAGGCTTACTAAATAGACCCCCTAGTCTCTAATAACAGGCAGTGTGACTGCTCACAGGTCATTGGCGTCTCTATAATGGGTGCAATGTGTGCGGTGCACACACGGGCCCCTGGGTCCAGGGGGGGCCCGTACCGCACACATTGCACCCATTTAAATACTTACCTTACTGGAGTCCAGCGGCGGAAGCAGTGTCCGCGGCGGAAATCGTAGCCAAAATGGCCGCCGTGCATGCACGGTAGCCAAATTTGTCTCCGGATCATGGCGTGCGCCATGTTTCCGGAGACCTGCTCATGCGCAGTAGACTCCGGCACATTGCGGAGTCTACAGCACCGTTCAGAGGAGGGGGCACACCCGGAGGTGCACATGGGCCCCCTCCTCTGTAGAAACGCCCCTGTCACAGGCTGACCAGTCTCTGGGGACAGATAGTTGGTAGCTGCCACGACTGTGGTCCTGTGTGGTGAGGTGGGCACATAACTGAGATATATTGTGGGGGAATCCCTGTGAAAACCTGAAAATGCTAAACTTGGCTAACTCGCTGGCTCAGAAGTGCAACGAATTCAACGTGGATAATAGGAGCCGGCTGTGTGGACGCTGGAGCACGGCCAGTATTTGTGCTGCCACTATCCATATTGTAGTATGCCATTTGTTAGTCATATGGAAGGGCATCTCCAACCATTTTGAAAAGTTGTCTCCCATGATGAGTATTTATACATTTCTCCACATATGTTGTATAGGCTGTGCATGGTAATTACTGGGAACCCCTTTCTGACCTCACTGTATATTTACCATTTCCTGAGCCAAGCTTTATAATCCCACCTCAGCCTCACACCTATTCAGTCATGCAGTACTGTATTCTGCTAGGTCAGTCTGGCAGCCTTGTGAAGCACTACTCCTTTCCCCACACTCCTTTGGTGAATAGAGAGTTAAGGCTCTGATCACTTCCCTGTATTCCACTTCGCAGTCTTTTAATTGGGGCATGCTGGGAAAACACCTACCTCTAACCCCAGACTCACTTACAGGGAAACCCCATTTTATTCTTACAATTTTGGGCAAGGCTGGTCCAGGGTCAGAAATATTTATTATTTATTTCTTAACAGTTTCTTATATAGCGCAGCAAATTCCGTTGCATTTTACAATCGGAAACAACAATGATAAAACAAAACTGGGTAATAACAGACAGTCATAGAGTTAGGAAGGCCCTGCTCGCAAGCTTACAATCTATAGGGAAACAGGCAGAGTATGTCTAAGCGGTTGAGATAGGCATTACAGTTGTTGTTGGGTTGCTATGTGATGCACCTTTCCCCTGAAATGTTGTTCCCTGTACCTTGTCTCGTAGTACCGTGCTCAGAGAGGTAGGATAGATTAATACAAATCCGAAGTGAGTCAGCAATTCCATCAGATCTTTTTATTGAGCTGCAATGAACTCTGGATTGAAGATGGTTGATTGATTATTTGACTTTGAATTTAAAGAATCACAAAATAATTGGGTATCATGAAGAACAAGAAGTGAAAATGTGCTACAGTTCACACCGCAAAGGATCATTCAGTATGCAAAAGACAATTGGTTTGAATCACAGAAGAAGAATATCATTGGAATCACAAATCAACATAAAATAATTGGAATCAATAATAATAGCATCAGACCAATAATAATAGATTCAGACATTAGCATTCCCTTCTATAATGTGGTGATGAGAACAACAATGGAACACACATGAAGTAATCATAAATAATAACTTTCTAGCTTTCCCTAACCAAGATACAAATATCTTCACAGGCAGATATCATTGGAGCTCTAGTTAAAGTCTGATGTGCCACAGCGTGTCAATGGCGAAATGGGCACACAGATGTATGGGGGAATCCTGGATTGGGATAAAGTCAATTGTACTCAGTTCTTTTATCCAAAGAGGGTATAACTAGTGAAGGAAGTGTAATGTCACTCGACAATGGCAACTCAATTAACCATGAAGGACTTTGGATGGAACAAACTCAGTCTCTCACAGTTGTCAGACTTTTACTTGTAATTGCATAAATCACTCAGTTAGTAGTGTGGTCACCCTACTGTGAAGTGCTGAGTATCCAAGTCTCTTGTTTGGGTATAACAGAGAGCTCCATCATTCTCCTTAAATTAGACTCTACCATGCAGGTTCCCACCTTATGTGTCACAGTGAGGGCCACCGCTGGTTCAGGTACAGATGGGCACACATTGCCCCTCTGCCCTCCATCCCAGTCATACACTGTAGTACCCCTAATTCATAACCTGTCACTTGTGGGAAAAAATCACAAGAATAAATGCCACTATCATTATATATATATATATATATATATATATATATACATAGCGATAATCCTGCACTCTCATCGGAAAAAGTTCATCAAATTGTGGGTGCTCCCAATGGACCGAATCGGCCCACACACATGCAGTAGAGAACTCCAAAGAATTTGGAGGGTGCACTCGCACAGGTAAAGAAATAGTAGATACTTCTTCTTAAAATCACCAAAGCTTTTATTGTCGACGTTTCGGTCTGATGACAGGCCTTTTTCAAGACAGGTGATGTATCATCCTCATCAATTCATCATCATAGACAACAAATGTATAATCTGCAAATACACAGTAAAATACAGTCACAAGCAATATGCCTCACCGGCCCCTATGGGCGCCCAATAGTGACAATGATGGACCCGTCACCAAAAAAAACACCTATTAGAAGTGTGCCTAGAGGATATAACCATCCTATTCTAATTACCTGGGATACATAAAAGAGTCCACACCGGGCATCTCTTATGTCAGAACAATCGGGTATATTCAATACTAAAGCTCATACAATGCAGAGGCATACTTCCATCTGCCAAATAGATAAATAAAGGTTGTCATAGATCTTTACACTCTCCTCCACAAATACACCTCACATCCAAATAAATGTTAATGGACAACCTCATACCTTATCGGAGTAGCCGTAGAAAAAGTGCAGCAGTGATGCAGGAGGCATTGGCATAGAAAAATCCAACCTGTCGACACCAAACAAGAACAATATCCTCACTGGATGCTAATGTACACCAAACAGTCATGTCATCACAGAGCCAATAGTATAAAATAGGACATCAGTACTCACTTCAGCCAAGGGACACCACAAGCATTGCTGCATGCTGTCCCCATAAGCAAGTGGGCTATTTAAACCACTCTGACCGGAAGTGACGTCCATTAGCATCCAGTGAGGATATTGTTCTTGTTTGGTGTCGACAGGTTGGATTTTTCTATGCCAATGCCTCCTGCATCACTGCTGCACTTTTTCTACGGCTACTCCGATAAGGTATGAGGTTGTCCATTAACATTTATTTGGATGTGAGGTGTATTTGTGGAGGAGAGAGTAAAGATCTATGACAACCTTTATTTATCTATTTGGCAGATGGAAGTATGCCTCTGCATTGTATGAGCTTTAGTATTGAATATACCCGATTGTTCTGACATAAGAGATGCCCGGTGTGGACTCTTTTATGTATCCCAGGTAATTAGAATAGGATGGTTATATCCTCTAGGCACACTTCTAATAGGTGTTTTTTTTGGTGACGGGTCCATAATTGTCACTATTGGGCGCCCATAGGGGCCGGTGAGGCATATTGCTTGTGACTGTATATTACTGTGTATTTGCAGAATATACATTTGTTGTCTATGATGATGAATTGATGAGGATGATACATCACCTGTCTTGAAAAAGGCCTGTCATCAGACCGAAACGTCGACAATAAAAGCTTTGGTGATTTTAAGTAGAAGTATGTACTATTTCTTTACCTGTGCGAGTGCACCTTCCAAATTCTTTGGAGTTCTCTACTGTATATATATATATATATATATATATATATATATATATATATATAGCGAAAGCACAACAGAGAGGCATCTAGAGGATTAGTGAAGGTTATTCTATTATATTACAATAATACCAGTTCTTGGTATAAGGACAATTAATACACAAAATGTACTATGGTGAGTTTATGTACTATACTTGAGCATCTCAGCACGGGATTGCATACACATCATGGAGTGTAAATGGTAGAATGGGAAGACGAGCAGAGTTCTATCATGCAGCAACGTTCTATTACATTTGGTGTCTGGTTTGTCCTAAGCTGCCAAGGAGTTAAATTCTCTATTTGTGTCTGTGACTCACAAGCTGTGAATCACTGGCTCCGCTCATAAACAAAAAATGGATTGGGGCCCCCAGCTGACAGCAGCCTCTTGCAAGATTTACAGTGTCTATGAGGACGGGGAATTCTGTCACATATTCCAGGGGAAGCCACCAGTTCAGAGACTGATAAGGAATAAGAAACGAGAGCCCTCGTGAGCTGCTGGTGTCAATTTCCCTGCAATACAGATAAGTCCTTCTCTCTGCACCTCAACACACAAGCCTCATCCCCAACTTAAATTATAAAGAGGATTCAATCTCCTGGGGGTTGAGTCACAATATGGTGACAATAATTACAATTTGCGGCAATTTTTTTTTTCTGGTTAAAACTGAAAATGTAAATTTAGAGGTTTGAAATGTTTATAAACATGAATTTGTTCAATTTGTTTTTGAACGGCAAATTCTATTAAAATAACTATTCATTTCATTCATTGCTTTTCCGCATTTATATAAAAAATATCTCCTATGAACATTTATGTTGGTGTTTGTAAGCACAATTCATTTTAAACCTCATACCCCCACAATACACCTCGGAGACAAAATTCCCAATTAAGCCTCGACATGTATAAAAAAAAAGTCTCAAGATCTTGGGCAGGATATATGATGGGAATACATACAGATGGAACCCTGCTCATCTATCCCTTTAATAGGATTAATTGAGCCAGTGCTGTCAGACTTAATCCCCTGCTGTATCGCTCTCTCTGTATTGTATTGCAGCTGAGAACAATAGATGAAAGGCTTATGCTAATTAACCTTGGTGCACCTAGATGCAACAGAGAAGGCTAGACGAGCTGAGATATAATCCCGGTAGGCGGGATGCCAGCTGTCACTATCCTGACAGCGGCATCCCGCCCGCCAGAATGCTGGCAGCGGGGCGAGCGCTATGAGTCCCCTTGTGGGCTCGGTGGCTCGCTGCGCTTGCCACAGGATCTATTCACACTCTATGGGTGTCGTGGACACCCACGAGTGGGAATAGCCCCTGTGAGATAGTATTTCGGCTGTCGCCATTGTCGGCTGTTGGGATTTCGGCGTCAGAATCCTGACCGCTGGGATCCTGACAGCCGGCAAATTGATTGCCTCCCATATGATGTATGTGATACATCCCACCCTTTATTGCATGCACTTGAGCATATATTGGCGCCGTCTGCATGAATGCTAATGAATAACTAGGTGATTCATCATGCCCTATGGGCGCTCTTCACACTGTCGTAAGTGGCTACGCCCCCTTAACCCTTGCACGCCCTTGTGGCATGCACTATTTCTATTAAATGGAGTATTACCTCCAATCATAATTGTGTGAGTGGTTAAAAATTGCACAGACAAAGGGTGTGCGTTGGTTAAGGGGTCGAAGCCCCTTGGAATGGGGTGTACAGCGCATGCAGGGCCTGATGAATCACCTAGTAGATGCTGTGGTTGGGGAAGTGATGTGTCTTGGGGTTACGGAGCCACCATGGGTGGGGGAGGAGCGGTTGCGGGGGGGGCCGTGGGTGGGGGAGGGGATGGTGCGGTGGTGTGGGGGAGGGGCGGCTGCGAGGGTGCTGCAGGTGTTGGAGAGGGTCTGGATCCACCATGGGTGCTGGAGGGGGGGGGGTGCCTTGGATGGGGCCTGGAGGTACTGCAAGTGGGGAAGGGGCAGGTAATGCTTCTCCTCTTGGAAGCAGCTAAGCTGCTGTCCTACCTTTGGCAGTGGCTCTCCCGGAGACTTGCACAGCAGCCAAGCAGCCAGTCACTATTGTTAGTGCCGGTGTTCCAATGCGCCGCATTACAGGGAAGAAGATTCACTCAATAAACTACAGTTCCCAGCAGCCCTAAGGGCCGGAATGCTTTGGCGCTAAGGGCTGCTGGGAGCTGTCATTTATTTAGTGCGTCTACTTCCCTGTAATGAGGAGCATTGAGACACCGGCGCTAACAATAGTGACTGGCTGGCAGAACTGACTGACTGGCTGAATCAATGTAAAAGGTGAGAGTGCTGTGCAGTGTCAGTGACACTGCACACCCACTGCACTGCACAGCACTGTCACCTTTTACATTGATTCAGCGTCCAGACATTACCCTCCGCGATATCACCCACTCTATCTGTTACATTAGCCATCTCGGGGCTTTCAGGCCGGCCACCCAGGTGCTCTGTTGCGGAGTCAGGGCCTCTGGGGATCTGGGCGCAGCTGTGGCGCGGCGGCACTTCTGTGACATCACGTGCAGAGGAGGCTCCGGGGCTCAGAGAGTATGCGGCGCAGTGAGGGCTATGGAAGCCTTCCACTGCGCCGCTTTCATACACATGTATGCCGTTGGCCGCAGCAGCTTTTGTTCCACCTGCGCCGCAGCTAGGGAGTGGGGATTGTTGATGCCAGAGGGGGCAGGCGGACTGGCAGCAGGACATAGGATGCTGCAGTAAAAGGATCCCCCCCCCCCCCCATCTTCAGCGCAGAGTCTTGCTGCAGATGCAGTGGCATACCCTCCAACTGTACTTTTTTGGCCGTTACAGTTCTTTTTTTATGGTCTGTACCGATTTCTGGCTCTCCAAACTTTCATTGAAAGTATAAAAAAGGGGGCGTGGTCCCGGCACTGTACCCGTGTCCACGCCCCTTTTCGAATTTGTATCGATTTTTATGTGTAAATTGTTGGAGGGTATGTTGCTGCAGATGCAGTAGGCCTATTTTGGGGTGTGGACCTGGAGCTGCAGCTCCATCAGCCCCAATGTTAATCCTGCTCTGGGTACACACAGCAGCCAGGTAGCGTCTAGATTCTCTTCGTGCAGAGGACCTTTCCCATAACCCCCTGGGTCCATGTCACAATCTATTTGGAATAGAAAAGTGGGGCGAGCGAAGCGAGACACCGAGCCCGATGCGTGGCGAGCGAAGCGAGCCCGCGAGGGTCCAATGCTGCATAGAAAAATAAGATACCCCAAATGATCGGAGAACAAAGTAAACATTTAGGAGCTGTAAGGGCGGAAGTTCTCTCCTGCCCTCTCGTTTTGTCACATCCAGGTCCTTTGCACGAAGGCAACATAGACACAACCACAGCAGCCAAAGGCCAGAGCCTCCCATTGGATGTAACCTGTGTGGGAGGGCGTTTCTCACCCAATCAGCTGTGGACTGGGTGTGATAGACCTGCTGCTAACCCAATGAGAGCTCCTAGCCACGCCCTGCGTTATACACACAGGCACAGAGTGACAGATCTGGGCAATTATATAGGAAGATTATTACTCTTGGGACAGCTCTACCAATAAGAGCTTCTGGGTTTATGACCCTGGAGTCCTATTGTACATGCACGCCCATCGGAGAGAGATCTTTCAGGCATTGCTGCAAAAAGAAGTCCAGAGGCTTTTATTGGCAAGCCATCTATAGATGGTGTTGCCTATTGGCTACAAGCTCTGGAAAGTTTTTCTTTCCAGAGCTTGATACATATGGGAAATGCGGCATACCTCCGAAAACGGCAGTTGATTGTCTAACCTAAATATGAGAAACAAATCATGTTAAGTTAAGCCATAGTTGCCTACCCTCCCTCATTCTGCAGGAGACTTCCTGAAATAGCAGCAATCTCCCTCACTCCCTGAATAGACCAGTAATCTCCCTCATTGCACCTTACCCCCATTATGTAGATGTTACATTCTTGGGGGAAAAAGAAATCAGAGCTACACACATTCAAATGGGATCATTAGTGCCATTTCCCTGCATTGGTTATAAGGCACAATGATCCCTATGGCCACTAAAGGCCCATATAGACGGGCCAATGTGGGAGAGATGTGTGCGGAGCGTGCGGGGGGAGACAGGGGGGACCGCTCATTTCACCCAGCGGGTGAAGTGAGCGACCCGCTAGATTGGCCTGCATGTAGGCCAATCTAGCAGCAGCGATAGCGATGCGTGGGGCTGCGCATCGCTATCGCTGTAGGGGGTGCACACGGAGCGATAGTGCTTAAATTCTAAGCAATCTAGTCAGATTGCTTAGAATATCACTCCGTGAGTACCCCCCTTTACAGTATATGGAACCTCTTGTAAAACACAATACACGAACAAATCCTGCAAAATATCAGTGTCTGGTCTTCAACAAATAGATCTTACTAACTTTGGGGCTCATTTACATTTGGATGTAAGTCATTTTCATGACACGCCTCTCACGGATGTAGCGGTACATGCCCGCGCTGATAGGTGTTACAATCTCCCTGAAATGCTTTTTCAAAAGTAGGCAAGTATGAGTTAAGCATAAACCATGAAGTGGAATCTAACTGCGTGGAAAGAGACATGACCTGGATGGAGCAAGTTGTTTCTGTGTCTTATGCTAATACATCGGACGATTTTCACAAAACTGAAATGCCCACTCATTCGTAGTATTGTGTGACAGAGCTGAATGCAATGAGATATAACAACATGGAGTATGACAGAGCTGAATGCAGTGAGATATAACAACATGGAGTAGGACGGACCTGAATGCAGTGAGATATAACAACATGGAGTAGTACAGAGCAGAATCCAGTGAGATATAACAGCATGGAGTGTGACAGAGCTAAATGCAATGAGATATAACAGCATGGAGTAGGACAGAGCTGAATGCAGTGAGATATAACAACATGGAGTAGGACAGAGCTGAATGCAGTGAGATATAACAGCAAGGAGTAGGACAGAGCTGAATGCAGTGAGATATAACAGCATGGAGTAGGACAGAGCTGAATGCAGTGAGATATAAATACATGGAGTAGGACAGAGCTGGATGCAGTGAGATATAACAGCATGGAGTGGGACAGAGCTGAAAGCAGTGAGATATAACAGCACGGAGTAGGACAGAGCTAAATGCAGTGAGATATACAGTGGGGATTGAAAGTTTGGGCACCCCAGGCAAAAATTCATTTTAATGTGCAAAAAGAAGCCAAGGAAAGATGGAAAAATCTCCAAAAGGCATCAAATGACAGATTAGACATTCTTATAACATGTCAAAAAAAGTTTGATTTTATTTCCATCATTTACACTTTCAAAAGAACAGAAAACAAGAAATGGCATCTGCAAAAGTTTGGGCACCCTGCAGAGTTAATACCTTGTACTTGCCACTTTGGACAGCTGAGACCTGGCAGTGTCATGGATTGTTCTCAATCATCGTCTGGAAAGACCAGGTGATGTCAATCTCAAAGGTTTTAAAAGATCTGACTCATCTGACCTTGCTCCAACAAATCAGCACCATGGGTTCCTCTAAGCAGTTGTGTAGAACACTGAAACTGAGAATAGTTGACGCTCACAAAGCAGGAGAAGGCTATAAGAAGATAGCAAAGCGTTATCAGATGCCCATATCCTCTGTTCGGAATGTAATTAAGAAATGGCAGTCATCAGGAACAGTGGAAGTTAAAGCAAGATCTGGAAGACCAAGAAAAATATCAGACAGAATAGCTCACAGGATTGTGAGAAAAGCAAGTCAAAATCCATGTTTGACTGCACGATCCCTCCAGGAAGATCTGGCAGACACTGGAGTTGTGGTACACTATTCCACTATAAAGAGATACTTGTACAAATATGGTCTTCATGGAAGAGTCATCAGAAGAAAACCTCTTCTACGTCCTCACCACAAAAATCAGCATTTGAAGTTTGCAAATGAACATATAGACAAGCCTGATGCATTTTGGAATAAAGTTCTGTGGACCGATGAGGTTAAAATAGAACTTTTTGGCCGGAATGAGCAAAGGTACGTTTGGAGAAGGAAGGGCACAGAATTTAATGAAAAGAACCTCTGTCCAAATGTTAAGCATGGGGGTGGATCAATCATGCTTTGGGGTTGTATTGCAGCCAGTGGCACAGGGAACATTTCACGAGTAGAAGGAAAAATGGATTCAATAAGATTCCAGCAAATTTTGGACGCTAACTTGATGCCATCTGGGAAAAAGCTGAAGTTAAAGAGAGGCTGGCTTCTACAAATGGATAATGATCCTAAACACACCTCAAAATCCACAGTGGATTACATCAAGAGGCATAAACTGAAGATTTTGCCATGGCCTTCACAATCTCCTGACCTCAACATAATTGAAAATCTATGGATAGACCTTAAAAGAGCAGTGCGTCACAGACAGCCCAGGAATCTCAAAGAACTGGAAGACTTTTGTAAGGAAGAATGGGGCGAAGATACCTCAAACAAGAATTGATAGACTCTTGGCTGGCTACAAAAAGCGTTTACAAGCTGTGATACTTGCCAAAGGGGGGCAGTACAAGGTATTAGCTCTGCAGGGTGCCCAAACTTTTGCAGACGCCATTTTTTGTTTTCTGTTCTTTTGAAAGTGTAAATGATGGAAATAAAATCAAACTTTTTTTGACATGTTATAAGAATGTCTAATCTGTAATTTGATGCCTTTTGGAGATTTTTCCATCTTTCCTTGGCTTCTTTTTGCACATTAAAATGATTTTTTGCCTGGGGTGCCCAAACTTTCAAACCCCACTGTAACAACATGGAGTAGGACAGAGCTGAGCTAAATGCAGTGAGATATAACAGCATGGAGTAGGACAGAGCTGAATGCGGTGAGATATAACAACATGGAGTAGGACAGAGCTGAATGCAGTGAGATATAACAGCATGGAGTGGGACAGAGCTGAATGCAGTGAGATATAACAGCACGGAGTAGGACAGAGCTGAATGCAGTGAGATATAACAACATGGAGTAGGACAGAGCTGAATGCAGTGAGATATAACAGCATGGAGTGGGACAGAGCTGAATGCAGTGAGATATAACAGCATGGAGTAGGACAGAGCTGAATGCAGTGAGATATAACAGTATGGAGTAGGATAGAGCTGAATGCAGTGAGATATAACAGCATGGAGTAGGACACAGCTGAATGCAGTCAGCATAGAGTGGGACAGAGCTGAATGTTGTGATATAATAGCATGTAGTAGGACAGAGCTGAATGCAGTGAGATACAGCATAACAGCATGGAGTGGGATAGAGCTGAATGCAGTGAGATATATAACAGCATGGAGTAGGACAGAGCTGAATGCAGTGAAATATAACAGCATAGAGTGGGACAGAGCTGAATTCAGTGCAATATAACAGCATGGAGCGGGACAGAGCTGGATGCAGTGAGATATAACAGCATGGAGTGGGACAGAGCTGAATGCAGCCAACATGGAGTGGGACAGAGCTGAATGCAGTGAGTTATAACAGCATGGAGTAGGACAGAGCTGAATGCAGTGAGAAGATATAACAGCATGGAGTAGGACAGAGCTGAATGCAGTGAGATATAACAGCATGGAGTAGGACAGAGCTGAATGCAGTGAGATATAACAGCATGGAGTGGGACAGAGCTGAATGCAGTGAGATACAGCATAACAGCATGGAGTGGGATAGAGCTGAATGCAGTGAGATATATAACAGCATGGAGTGGGACAGAGCTGAATGCAGTGAAATATAACAGCATAGAGTGGGACAGAGCTGAATTCAGTGCAATATAACAGCGTGGAGCGGGACAGAGCTGGATGCAGTGAGATATAACAGCATGGAGTGGGACAGAGCTGAATGCAGTGAGTTATAACAGCATGGAGTAGGACAGAGCTGAATGCAGTGAGGAGATATAACAGCATGGAGTAGGACAGAGCTGAATCATAGTTGCCTACCCTCCCTCATTCTGCAGGAGACTCCCTGAAATAGTAGCAATCTCCCTCACTCCCTGAATGGTCCCTCAATCTCCCTGAAAAAAAAAAAATCATAGATACATACATTTAAATGGTATCATCAGTGCCATTTCCCTATATTGGTTATAAGACACAGTGATCCATATGGCTACATGCATTTTAAAGGTTTCTTGTGTCTACTTACAGTATATAGAACCTCTTGTAAAACACATTACACAAACAAATCCTGCAAAATATAAGAGTCTTTTCTTCAACAAGTAGATCTTACTAACTTTGGGGCTCATTTACATTTGGATGTAAGTCATATTTATGACACGCCTCTCAGATGTAGCAGTATACGTCCGCACTGATAGGTGTTACTTTCACAATCTCCCTGAAATGCTTTTTCAAAAGTAGGCAAGTATGAGCTGAATGCAGTGAGATATAACAGCATGGAGTAGGACAGAGCTGAATGCAGTCAGCATGGAGTGGGACAGAGCTGAATGCAGTGAGATAGAACAGCATGTAGTAGGACAGAGCTGAATGTAGTGAGATATAACAGCATGGAGTGGGACAGAGCTGAATGCAGTGAGATATAACAGCATGGAGTGGGGCAGAGCTGAATGCAGTGAGATATAACAGCAGGGAGTGGGACAGAGCTGAATGCAGTGAGATATAACAGCATGGAGCAGGACAGAGCTGAATGCAGTGAGATATAACAGCATGGAGCGAGACAGAGCTAAATGCAGTGAGATATAACAGCACGGAGTGTGACAGAGCTGAATGCAGTGAGATACAACAGCATGGAGTGGGACAGAGCTGAATGCACTGAGATATAGTATAACAGCATGGAGTGGGATAGAGCTGAATGCAGTGATATATAACAGCATGGAGTAGGACAGAGCTGAATGCAGTGAGATATAACAGCATGGAGTGGGACAGAGCTGAATGCAGTGATATATAACAGCATGGAGTGGGACAGAGCTGAATGCAGTGAGATACAGTATAACAGCATGGAGTGGGACAGAGCTGAATGCAGTGAGATATAGTATAACAGCATGTAGTAGGACAGAGCTGAATGCAGTGATATATAACTGCATGGAGTAGGACAGAGCTGAATGCAGTGAGCTATAACAGCATTGAGCGGGACAGAGCTGAATGTAGTGAGATATAACAGCATGGAGTGGGACAGAGCTGAATGCAGTGATATATAACAGCATGGAGTGGGACAGAGCTGAATGCAGTGAGATACAGTATAACAGCATGGAGTGGGATAGAGCTGAATGCAGTGAGATATAACAGCATCGAGTAGGACAGAGCTGAATGCAGTGAGAGATATAACAGCATGGAGTGGGACAGAGCTGAATTCAGGGGGTCATTCCAAGATGATCGTAGCTGTGCTAAATTTAGCACAGCTACGATCATTCACACTGACATGCGGGTGGATGCCCAGCACAGGGCTATACCGCCCCGCATGTCAGTGCCACCCCTTCCCCCCCCCCCCCCCACAGAAGTACAAAGGCATCGCACAGCGGCGATGCCTTTGCACTTCAAGAGTAGCTCCCGACCAGCGCAGCTTTAGCGTGCTGGCCGGGAGCTACTCGTCACTCC
Organism: Pseudophryne corroboree; assembly: GCF_028390025.1. Lineage (NCBI taxonomy): Eukaryota > Metazoa > Chordata > Amphibia > Anura > Myobatrachidae > Pseudophryne > Pseudophryne corroboree. The sequence continues at coordinate 71,326,202 of NC_086452.1, forward strand.
CCGGCCTGCAGTGACTGCGCGTGACGTCACGCAGCCGTTGCGGCCCGCCCCCCGTTCGGTCCGGCCACGCCTTTGTTGGCCGGACCGCGCCCACGAATCGGCGGCCAAACGCCGCCGTTCCGCCTCCCCCGCCCAGCGACCGCCTCTGCCTGTCAATCAGCGAAAAACTGCAGCATGCGATCGGGTCAGAATGACCCCCTAAATGCAGTGAGATATAAGAGCATGGAGTGGGACAGAGCTGAATGCAGTGAGATATAACAGCATGGAGTGGGACAGAGCTGAATGCAGTGAGATATAATGCAGTGAGATATAACAGCATGGAGTGGGACAGAGCTGAATGCAGTGAAATATAACAACATGGGTTAAAATCTACTAAGCTCCCGAATCCGTTCGAGTTTGTCATCTCTGGAATTTACTAAACACAATTCTCGGCAGTGTTGGGACTATTCGTATTGCTATACACAGCCGTCCAAAAAAATATGAACCAATAGACCATCGGTCAAACACGGCTGTTATTTTACATGGGAATTTACTAAGAATTTGTATTCTCAATCACTGCCGACAATAGCCAAACACTGCCGGGAAAGCATAGAATTCGTACAAAAATGGTAAGCTTTCAAATAGATCGGCTTCTGGCTGGGTGATCTGCTTCTTGTTGGTGACCTCAATTAACCTCGCAGTTAGCCGCAGACCACAATTTTCCCGCCATTGACTATAATGGAGGACAGCGATCCTCCATTATAGCCAGTGCGCTCCGCCTGATTGGCTCTGCGCTCCTGGCCTGTCAATCAGGAGAGCGCTATGACGTGGCGCTCCCTGATTGGCTGCCGGTTCCTCTAGTGAGAGCAGTCACGGGGGTGCCGGCATTCGGGGAAAGGGGTTCCATGTGTAAACATGGAACCCCTTTAGTGGTGTGGATCGGGTTTTTTGTTTTATTATTTTTTTAACCCTGTGGATGCCTACATGGAAAGATGACCAATCTTCACTGGATAATAGGTGAGTATTTTTTCTCTCTCACAGGTACACCAAAGGATTATACTTGATAAGGGGACCGATGGGCTCCGTGGGACACTAGGTAAGTATGTGTGAGTGTGTAAGTGTGCATGTATGTGTAAATAAACTTGTACTTTCACGGTGTGTGTGTTGTGTTTTTTGGGGGGTATTTCTTTTGTTGTAGAACTACAGGTACCAGCGGGCCTGTTAATTCCCCGCATGCTGGTACTTGTGGTTCTCCAAGTACCAGCAAGCAGGGAGGCTTGCTGGGACTTGTAGTTACACACCAAAAGACAATATTTGTATTATTTTTTTGCACAATTTTGGCTATCAGCCCCCCATCCACTGCCCAGGGAAGAGGGGGGACATCCTCGGGCTTCACCCCTGACCCTTGGGTGCCTGGAGGGGGGACCCTATGATTTGATTCCCTGGCTAGTGGAGCCTGTGCTGGTTTCAAAAATACGGGTGACCCCTACGTCTTTTGTCCCCCGTATTTTTGGAACCAAGACCGGCCCAAGAGCCCGCTGCTGATTGTATAAATACTGGGGAACCCCTACACATTTTTCCCCAGGATTTTAACAACCAGGACCGGCTCAAAGAGCCCAAGGCTGGTTATGCTTAGGAAGGGGAGATATAACAGCATACCTCTCAACTTTTAATTCTTCGAAGTCGGGACACTCGGTGCGGCGTAGCCGCGCGCGTCCCGAAAAAGGGTCCAGAAAAATGGTCCATTTTCGTAATTTTGGGGGCGTGCCCAGCGCTCCCTGAGCAGCTGGGCAGCCCCCGGCTCACTCCCTGCACTGAATAGATGCTGTGCGCGTGCGCACCTCATCTATTTAGAGATCACTCGTTGCTTTGCAGAGCAGAGCAGCGGGTGATCAAAGCCTCCCCCAACTGCCCCCCTGCCCGCGGGACACTGTGAGGGGGGGGACGGACGGACAGGGGAACAGTGTCCGAATAGCGGGACTGTCCCGCTGGATTTGGGATAGTTGGGAGGTATGTAACAGTATGGAGTGTGACAGAAGTGCTCATGGTCTGACACTATAGCAGATTAGTGCTATTACCACAGCAATGTATACACCACCCTCAGAGTATTCTACATCTGGTAGATGAACCTGTGAATTAAACTATGCATTGTTGTGTTCCACTCCCTGTCTGGAGCACCCACTGTCTATTTACTGTGCTGTCATTGTGCTGATAAATTGAGAACATTATCTTGGCATCTGATAGCTTCTCATTCTGCAAAAATGTCTTCCCATAAATTGAAACTTGTTCCCAGAACGGTGACTCCCCATCTGCAACTAACATCCATTCCCCTCCATCACTCTCTCACTGCCATTATTCTTTAATACATGATTCCAGCTGCACTCCCACTATTCTCCGTGCTCGCAGACTGGACACAATTGGAACTCCGGTACATTACTCACTGCAGCAGTACAATAGTGATAAGAAAATTAAGATTCAAATACTTCATTTACAATATTGGGCCTAATTCAAGGTTGATTGAAAAAAACATTTTTCTCTAATGGGCAACACCATGGGGGCCATATGGGGGCCATTCAGATCTGATCGCTGGGCTGCTAATTTTGCTGTCCTGCGATCAGACAGTCGCCGCCTCCAGGGGGAGTGTATATTCGCTGTGCAAGTGTTTGATGCTATGTGAACGCTGAGCTGCTAAAAGCCACTTTGTACAGTCTCTGCGCAGCCCAGGACTAACTCCTACAGTGCGATCACATCAGGCTATTCGGGCCCAGAGCTGACGTCACGCACTCTCCCTGAAAATGCTTAGATACGCCTGCGTGTTTTTTTTTGTACGAACGCTCCCAGTAAACGGTCAGTTACCACCCACAAACGGCTTCCCCCTGTCAATCACCTTGCAAACGCCCGTGCAAATAGAATTTTCGCACCATCCCATCACTGACTGGTGATGCCCGTTGTTGATGTCCGGTGAGCATGCGCATTGTGGTGCATACGCATGTGCAGGTAGTACCTGATCGGCTGCAGTGCGAAAACACACAGTAGCGATCAGATCTGAATGACCCCCCCCCCATGTGCACTGCAGGTGGGGCAGATATTGATAGTAAACGGTGCGCTCTGTGCCTGTCTCCTTCTACTATAGGATCCTATGGATGGGCGCATCCCCTAGTGTTTGTCCCCTCGTGCCAGTGTCTCTTGGAGGCGGAGCCTAGTGCATGCTCTGATCCTCCATCTTAGTGACAGTGCTTGTAGAGCTAAGACCGGGAGTGGAGCTCAGTGTGTGAACAGATTGAGAGACTTACAGTGTTCCTGCATGTACCGCGCCTCCGGAGCTATCACAGAGCCGGGTGGCGCATCTCCTTCACAGCGGGAGTCAGACTGCACGCCCGTGCAGTCCTCCATCCCTTACCACCGGAGACATCCCCTGCTGATATACCGCAGCCAAACAGACTGATATGTACCGCTACCATTGCTGTGTTACCTTGTCTGATATAAGGGGCCAATTGCCTATTACAATAATACATCCAAGTCACCTGTGTGTTTATTGAATAATCATGCTTTACTGTTTAAACTTGTTAAGTGTGTGGACTAACGTCACTGCACCAGACACCACAATACTCTGGCAACAAGTTATGGGCCCAGAGCGGCGTGCCTGAAGATTAACCCATGAGTGTTTTGAGTAATAACACAGATAAAGTTTAAAGTGACATTTTATACAAGTGCAGAGAAGATGTATAACACAGGACACAGTATGGACTTTGCTGAGCTGAAAGGTTCAGAGAACTATGCTACACGAAAGTTTGCCATGGAGATGCAGCTTAAGCGGGAAAAGTTGTGGAAGGTCACAATAGACCTAGGAGCAGGTCCAAACCCAGATGACATAGACAGAGCCATCGGGACGATAGCTTTAGCTGTGTAACAGCATGTCTATTCAATAGTCAGTGGGTAAGTGTCAGCTAAGCACATGTGGACAGCCCTGCAAAATGCGTATGAAGACAAAGGTCTAATAAGAAGTAAAAGTTTGAGATGCATGCTATATGGAATGAACATGAGTGTCTGCAAGGACATGAACGATTATATTGATGTTATTGTTGATAGCTCAGCAGTTAGCATCTGTGGGGGCACAGGTGGACGAGGAAGAAGTGGCAATGGCAATGTTGCAGAATCTGATTCCAGAATTGACTTTTTGGTGGTTGATTTAGAGTCAAATGATACTAAGCTAACAACAGAGATTGTAAGGGCCAAGCTACTACAGTTCCAAGAACGTATTCCTATTGAGACCATAGCATTACAAGCTGGGACAATCACAGTACGTTTAAGAACTGAAGGAGAAATAGTTGTTACAGATATCCAAGATGTGTTGTACGTGCCTTATTTAGGAAGTAATCTCATTGCCATCAGCGTCCCAGAGAAAGAAGGCTATAGAGTCCAATTTCAGAAGGGCAAGTGTATGGTGCAAAATAAAAGAGGGACTGTTTTTGTTTCAACAACCCGGTGCAACCAACTATATGTCCTGGACACTGAGGAGTGTACTGCAATGATGGCTACTGAGGAAAAACAGTCAATGGAGCTGTGGCACAAACACTTGGGTCATCTAGGATATGACAACGTCCAGAAGCTGCTAGATGGAATGGTAACAGGGATCACCGTGAGCAACGCTGAAAGACCCATGTATGAGAGTTGCATAAAAGTATGGATGGTGTAATGGTTAGCATTACTGCCTCACAGCACTGAGGTCATGGGTTCGATTCCCACCATGGCTCTAACTGTGTGGAGTTTGTATATTCTCCGTACTTGCGTGGGTTTCCTCCGGGTACTCCAGTTCCTCCCACAATCCAAAAATGTGTGTGTGTGTGTGTGTGTGTGTGTGTGTGTGTGTGTGTGTACATGTGGTAGGGAATATAGATTGTAAGCTCCACTGGGGCAGGGACTGATGTTAATGGCCAAGTATTCTCTGTAAAGCGCTACGGAATATGTGTGCGCTATATAAATAACTGGTAATAAATAATAAATAATAAAAGGCAAGCAAACTCGCAACCCACTTCCAAAGTCAGTTAGTAGAGCAGAGACACTGCTAGCTCTAGTGCACACAGACGTATGTGGTCCAGTGGAGGAAGAATCAGTGGATACAGGTATTTCATGAATCTCATTGATGACACCACAAGAATGACACGCGTGTACTTCATTAAAGAAAAGAGTGATGTTGTCAACAAAATTGTGAAATACAAAAACCTGTTGGAGACAGATGGCTCTGTAACTAAAGATCCTGAGATCAGACAATGGTGGAGAGTATGTATGATAACAAAGTCTTAGCCGCATTTCTTAGAAAATATGGCATAAAACATCAGCTAACAATTGCCTACATACCGGAACAGAATGGCGTGAGTGAGCTGGCTAACCGCACAATTGTTGAGAGAGCACAGATTATGTTAAGTGATGCTGGCCTGAAAGATACATTTTGGGCAGAAGCAGTATCAACAGCAGTATACCTAAAGAATCGTGCACCTACAGTGGTCGTCAAAGGCAAAATGCCACTGGAGGTGTGGTCCACAGAAAAGCCAAGTGGTTAACATCTTCGTGTCTTTGGGAGCAAAGCTTTTGCATATATAACATAGGAAAAAAGAAGAAAGTTAGATCCGAAATCCATAGAATGTATACTGCTCGAATACTGCGAAGAAAGCAAAGGATACAGACTTTGAGATGTTACAAGTAAATGTCTTCTTAAATCAAGAGATGTGGTATTCTATGAGACAGCACCACAGACTGTGGCAGTGGAGCAAGAAGAGAATGTATTATTGGATGTACAGGCAGCAGAAAGCGTGTCTGAAACTGAGAGTGTCAAAGTAGACAACAAATCAGAGAACAGAAGTTCTATGAAAAGCAACAAAGGTATTCCAGCCAAGAAATACAGTGAGGAGTATGCAAACATAGCTTACTGTGAACCTCAAAACATACAGGAAGCAAAGTCAAGCAGTGATTGGACAGAGTGGAAGTCAGCAATTGATACAGAACTGTCAGCACTAAATGATAACAGTACATAGACTATGGTTGATAGACCAAGCGACCGTAAAATGATCAAGAACAAGTGGGTCTTCTGCAAGATCTTGAATGCAGATGGGACAGTAGCTGGTTACAAAACCGGCCTTGTTGCCAAGGGATATACCCAGAAGTATGGAATCGATTACAGAGAAATCTATTAGTATTCACCCGTCACAAGGTAACCCTAAGATTAGTGATTGCGTTTGCTACACTACATGATCTACTGTTATACCAGATAGACTGATTCTGCATTCCTAAATGGAAAATTGATTGAGGAAATTTATATAGAACCACCTGAACACTATGATGTGGATATATTCCAAACTGGGAAAGTTTGTCTCTTAAAGAAGTCACTATACAGCCTATGTTAAGTCAGAGACTGATCACTGCCTATACCACAAGATTATGGATGAAAAATTTTTCATATTAGTTGTATATGTGGATGATTTACTTCTGGCAGGTCAAGAATATCACATCACTGATGTGAAGCACCTGCTTAAACAAAGATTCAAGTTAAAAGATTTAGGCCCTGCAAATCATTTATTAGGCATGAAGATTGTACAAAGAAGATTGTACAAAACCTAGAAGAAGGTACTGTCACAATTGACCAAGACACATACATTGAGGCAATAATTTCCAAATACGGAATGACACCAGTAAGCACTCCCATTAACAAAAGTGTAAAGATGGTCAACGCCATGTCACCAAGCAGCAAGGGGGAGATAGAGGAAATGCAAAAAAATCCCTTATCAAAATGCCGTTTGTAGTTTGGTGTATACAAGTATTGGGACACGTCCTGACATCACACATGCAGTGAGCCAGGCAAGCCAGTTTGCATATAATCCTGGGAGACAATACTGGATTCCAGTAAAAAGAATTCTAAGATACCTGAAAGGTACAAGTTCACTAAAGCTAAGATTTACAAAATCAAAAGACACCAGCTTGAAAGTATTCTGTGATGCCGACTGGGGGTCAGATGAGGACGACAGATGTTCCTACCGTGGATACCTGTTTGCACTAGTAGGCGCAGCCGTTATCTGGGCAAGTAGGAAACAACCCACAGTTGCTCTTTGTACAACAGAGGCAGAGTATATGGCGCTCATAGAATCTTCAGAAGAAGCGCTTTGGATAAAAGAGACTTTATGTGAGTTAGGTCTTCTTTATCACAGTGACATCATCAACATAGAGTGTGATAACAAGGGAGCAATAGATTTTCCTTGTATTACAAAGCATCATGGACAGTCTAAGCATATTGCTATAAGACATAATTTCACCCGTGAGTTGGTGGAAAACAAGTCCGTCAATGTGGAATATATTGCAAGTGAAGAAAATATTGGTGACATGTTGACAAAGGAACTGTCATCACACTTGTTACGTGCATTCCTGAAGAAATGTGGACTGGAATATGTTTAATGTTTATTTATTCTTACTGTTTTCACTTCACATTTATGTTTTTGGTTGCAGGAATGAATTTATTGACATATTTGATAAAATGTCATGTTCTTTTAAATATGTGACCGGAGACAGTCTTAAGCGAGGGGGAGTGTTAGTAGATGGTGTGCTTTGTGCCTGTCTCCTTCTACTATAGCATCCTATGGGTGCATCCCCAGTTGTTTGTCCCCTAGTGCGAATGTCTCTCAGAGGCGGAGCCTAGTGCATGCTCTGATCCTCCATCTTAATGACAGTGCTTGTAGAGCTGAGACCAGGAGTGGAGCTCAGTGTGTGAACAGAGTGAGAGACTACAGTGTTCCTCAGGTGCTATCACAGACGCGTGCGACGTATCTCTTTCACAGTGGGAGTCAGACTGCACGGCTGTAAAGTCTTCCTTCCCTACCACCGGAGACATCCACTGCTGATATACTGCAGCTACACGAACAGACTGATAAGTACCGCTATCCTTGCTGTGTTACCTTGTCTGATATAAAGGGCCAAATGCCTATTACAATGATACATCCAAGTCACCCGTGTGTTTTCTGAATAATCCTGCATTACTGTTTAAACTCATTAAGTGTGTGGACTAACATCACTGCACCAGGCACTGCAATACTCTGCCAACAGATATAACAAGTGCAGAGAGAGTTAGATATGGGTGGGTTATATTGTTTCTGTGCAGGGTAAATACCGGCTGCTTTATTTTTACACTGCAATTTAGATTTCAGTTTGAACACACCACACCCAAATCTAACTCTCTCTGCACATGTTATATCTGCCCCACCTGCAGTGCACATGGTTTTGCCCATTAGAGGAAAATGTTGTTTTGCAATCAACCTTGAATTAGGCCTTTTGTACATATTGCTGGATTCAGGGTCAAACAGTATTACTCTACACTGGCTCAAAATTGGCAGCACATGCACATTTTATTGTGATACTTTGATAATAATAATTATTTTATTTATATAGCGCTCTTTCTCCAAAAGGACTCAAGGCGCTTAACAGATACAGCATTGGGGGACAGGTAAAGTAGAGAAAACCATTCTGGAGGTGCAAAAGGAGAACCAGATAAATAAACTGCAGCACTGCTAATATCTATATGGCTATAATAAGTGGTGATACAGATATTACAATCACACTGAATACACACAACTCAGAATTGTAACTGGCAAGCACATAACACACCCAGGTGGGGGGTTCTTTTCTGTGAATATGCCCAGTTACCACCAAGGAAAGTCCATTTCCTGTGTACATCAAGTTACAACGGAGATCTGTCCAACTCAGAACCACCTCTGCAATGTACAAACATAGGTTTGCACGTAGCATACGCATGTGCAATATGCTAAAAACAATTGCTTTATCCATCCACACTCATAGCTACGTGCATCAGGCCATGAATCTGCATTTAAGTCTAAGCCACAGTATATTACATTTAAGAAATGTTTTCGCAGAAGACAGAACCAAAATACAGCTCCTCTGTGTATAATAATATAGGGCCTGATTCAATGATTTACGTTACGGTCACAGCCGCTATGTCTTTGTGCGCAGGGGCTCTGCGACAATATGCAAATGAAAAAGACGCCTCCTACCAGCATCTCTGCTCTGCCGTACCTTCTGAAGACCCTCAGGTTAAACAGGACGCAACCACTGGCTTCATTGCGCCTAGAAAACGGGGCTGCCGCTACCCTGTTTTTTTTGTCAATCATGCTGCAGCTTTTGGTGCACTGTGATCGACGTCGCAGGGGCAGATATACACATGCGCAATGCGCATGCGTAGATAAAAAAAAAATATTTACCAAAAACAGGATTATCCTAAAAATCTGTCCCATCACCAAACTGAAACCTGGATTTTTTGCATCCCCAATAAGGTATAGAATCAGGACCGCCCCCAAGATGGGAAATTCCCGTGATTCATAGGAACATGGGGAGGGTCGGGACTAAATGCCGCGATTGATGTGATTTAGCCCAGCCCCCTCCACACTGGCACAGCGCTTCCGTTGATTTTCTCCCCAATCCTTGGGAGTCTCCTGTAACTTCCAAGAGTGTAGACATATATGACTCATCCATGATCTGACGCCGCAAAGGGACTTTTCCTCTAGCGGTGACCACCATTGCTCTACCACAGGCAAAACTGGACATAACCTTAAGGTCTGATCAACTATTTAAATGACAGCATATTAATACTGGAAGCAAAGGAACAGGCACTTGCCAGGACAATACGTGTATTAGTGCTTTCTATGACTACCGCCATGGGTGAGCTATTTACGTAGTTATATGTCATATGAATATGTTTTATTGTTTTTAATGCTATACCGTATTTCCTTATATAGTAAATACTTTATTATCTACATTCCAGTGAAAATATATTCTGTACTATATAATATTGCACATAGTGATACTTCACACTACAGTATTGTGTATTTCTCTTTCTTCATATGTAATGGAGGGGCTAATCTTTCTAGACAAGAAAAAACAAAGCAAATTCCCCCAATACACTGCAAAAGACCAGTAAAAGAGACATACATCCAACATGATAATAGTAATGCAGAGATCCCAGTTACATGCCTTTGCAAACATATGGTAAGTCACCAGCCATGGCAAGGCGTCTCTGATCTGGTGGGCCTATGCTACATGATAATAGCACCACTTTGGGTCATACATTTATGTATTTCTTAATTGTAAGCAAACTGGGACCAAATATGGCACTACAAAGATCAGCATACTCTCCAGCTACTGATTCCAAATTTGCTTCTCATACTCTAATCCATTGGCGTATCTATAATGGGGCAGAGTGTCTGGTGCACACAGGCCCCTGGGTCCAGGGGGCCCCCACCGCACACCCAGGACCCATATAATTATACTTACCACTCTGTAGTCCACCAGCAGCTGGTGCTGCAGACATACTGTACATCACCAGTAAAATGCCAGGGCAGCCATATTCCTGGTGATTTGCACATACAAATTAAATACGTCACCAGGAGCAAGACACATCCGCAGCAGACTGCTGCCAGAGAGGAGGGGGCTGCACGAAGCCTGCACATGCACCCTCCAACCCCCCCCCCCCCCTCCCCCCTTAATCCACTCCTGCTCTAAACGCACATACTAACTCAAGACACAGCGTTAAACTGAGACACATAACATTTACCTCTCCTAGTCCTAGAGGTGGACACAGCTGCATTCACTGTTGCGTTTCCAAATGCAGTGGATGTGTGAAAATATGCTAATGACACTGCCATTGGGTTTTGTCCAGAGACGCACCATCGGTGGCACCATCAGACCTCTGTACATCCCTATGGTTGCTCAGCATCAGTACCACCTAGAGGGGGGAGGGTGCAGGTACTAATTACCCGGGCCCAGGCTTGTTACAGTTGCCCCCCCCCCCCCCCCCCCCCCCAATATACTTACCTGGCTCTGACAAGCGTGTCTCCTCTGTGGCACAATGGCCCTCATTCCGAGTTGATCGCTCGCTAGCTATTTTTTGCAGAGCAACAATAAGATAGTCGCCGCCTCTGGGGGAGTGTATTTTCGCTTTGCAAGTGTGCGAACGCTTGTGCGGCCCAGCAGGACGAAAAAGTTTCTTGCAGTTTCTGAGTAAGTCTGAACTTACTCAGCCCTTGTGATCACTTCAGCCTGTCCGGTCCCGGAATTGACGTCAGACACCCGCCCTGCAAATGCTTGGACACGCCTGCCTTTTTCCTATCACTCCCAGAAAACGGTCAGTTGACACCCATAAACGCCCTTTCCCTGTCAAACTCCTTGCGATCGGTTGTGCGAATGGATTCGTTGCTAGAAGCCTTGCACAGCAACTATGCTGTTTGTGCCCGTACGACATGCGTGCGCATTGTGGTGCATATGCACGTGCAGTAGTAACCTGATCGCAGCGTGCGATTAACTCGGAATGACCCCCAATCTTCCCAGTGACATATTCGGGAAGATGGAGCAGCACTGTGCAAGCAGACTTTGGCACAGAAACTTTGCTCTCTAGTGCACATGCACCATCTTCCCGAATATCACTGGGAAGATGGTGCAGCCGAGGAGGAGGATCCAACCTGCCGGAGTCAGGTAAGAAACTAATACCTCCCCCCCCCCCTGCCGAAAATCTGCTCCTGGCTGAGAGGCAAATGGCTATCCCCCGACTTTGTGGGGCCGCACTTAAGATTTTATATGTATTATTATTTTTCTTCTGTTAGGGTAATTGTGGCCACCCCCCGATTATGCCACACCTCTACTCTCAGAAGCTGCCAAAGTCTTTACAATTGTTCACGAATCTGCAGCTGCAGGCTCAGAGATTACCCTAAAATGGTTGCGACACCCCTGCGTTTTTGTAGCCATCCCCCATTACCTCCCACAAATGGTCACTACTTGTTACTCACTTTGCGAATAATCCTCTATGTTTCCGCTGTCGCTAAGCAGTGCTCCACTTACAACTGCATCTTACACAGACTCCAATTTGTAAGTGATCAGATGATATACATATTTCTTATACATATGCACAGTATGGCATAAACCTCAGATTGCAGCAACAATAAAAATAAGAACATCTTATACTTACATTTGTCTGTGGTATTTAAAACCAGCTTGTTTCAAGGTCCTTGTAGTAAGCAGAGACATATAAATGATTTAATACTAAGATTCATACTCTCTTGCAATTCTTCAATAATGAATTCAAGTTTAAACATATGTAATTAACCCTTCCATTCCCTCCTTGTGTGCAAACATAGCATAATAACTAATTACATATTATAATTTCAGTTTCATTTAACTCTTTCTGCACAATGACATCTTGGTTGCTCATCTCTCAGCAATAAGATGTCGCTCGCTGGCTAGTTTTAGCAGCCGTGCAAACGCTATGCCGCCGCATACTGGGGAGAGTATTTTAGCTTAGCAGAAGTGCAAACACATGTGCAGCCGAGCTCTACAAAAACAGTTTGTGCAGTTTCAGAGTAGCTTTGAACCTACTCAGCGCTTGCGATCACTTCAGCCTATTCGTGTCCGGATCTGATGTCATACACATGCCCAGCGAACGCCTGCGTTTTTTTCAGACACGCCTGAGTTTTTACAAACACTCCCTGAAAACGGTCAGTTGACACCCAGTAACGCCCCCTTTCTGTCAATCTTCTTGCGGCCACCAGTGCCAAGGAAAACTTTGCTAGAACCTGAGCACAACCACAAAGAGCTTTGTACCCGTACGTCATGCGTGCACATTGCGGCGCATACGCATGCGCAGAAATGCCGGTTTTTCACCTGATCGCTGCGCTGCGAAAATCGGCAGCGAACTATCAACTCGGAATGACCCCCATGATGCTATAATTGACTAAATAATCTACACTTAGGTTTATGCAAATGTATGAAAAATATTAAGACTGACCAAGCTTATGTCTGGATGATATTACATGTACTACCCTTCCACAGAGACCTCAAACTCACTAGATTTAGTGCTGTATTAAAATATATATTTTTTAATGTTTGGAATCATCAAGACTTGAGAAGAAAAACTATTACCATAAGTCATGTGTATACTAGAATAATGTATAATGTAAAGCAGCATGTGGTACATAATAATGAAGTAACTTATTAGCATCCTGGCTGTGGTCAGTATCCCCCCAATAGACCTCTGGTGACAATCTGTCAGTCAAAGGGTCTAGAAATGATGATGGGACAATAGGCAGAAGTCACTCATCTCAGTGTGTGTGTGTGTGTGTGTGTGTGTGTGTGTGTGTGTGTGTGTACTATATTTATATAGTGTGTACTTATTTGTAAAATTTCTGTGAATAAAATAAGTCTAATCACTAGGAACTCGCATCATTATTATTCATTCATTTAGTGTTCTGTAGGACAACGTGTGTTAACAGGAATTTGCAGCTCATAAAGTAAATGATTGAGGTCATATCTCTGAGATCAAGTGAGATTTATAGGGACTCACTCATGAGTCCTCAATGACTTATAATGCTATAATGAATATTATGTGTTACTAGTATGTGTTACATGGTCTGTAATGCAGCGTATGATCCCCAGACTGATGTACAAGTTACACAGTGTGCGTGGAGTCTCCTCCTTATTCTGCTGATTTTTGTCCTGAATGTAAATGTGACATTTTTGAGATGGAAATGAATGCAGCATTTAGCGCTGGGGAGGAGGCATGGCAGCGGGGTAATAAGACTATTCATTATAGACAGTGTTTCACATGAGAATCCCCCCCGCTACATCAGAGGAGACGGAGCTGCTGCTGCTGCTGCTGCTGGAGACGCGTTCAGCACCCGGACAGCTCCCCTAAGAAACAGTCACTGCCACAGCCAACAGCGTGCATAGGGACAGAGGGGAACCTGCGACCTGCACACTGCCGCACGAATATACAGGAGACACAGAACTGAGAACCCCTTTCCAGCACAGAGACCCCACACCACCATACAGACCCCACATCATAAAGACTCCACAGCACAGAGACCCCACACCACCATACAGACCCCACATCATAAAGACTCCACAGCACAGAGACCCCACACCACCATACAGACCCCACATCACAAAGACTCCCCAGCACAGAGATCCCACACCACCATACAGACCCCACATCACAAAGACTCCACAGCACAGAGACCCCACACCACCATACAGACCCCACATCACAAAGACTCCCCAGCACAGAGACCCCACACCACCATACAGACCCCACATCACAAAGACTCCACAGCACAGAGATCCCAGACCACCATACAGACCCCACATCACAAAGACTCCCCAGCACAGAGATCCCACACCACCATACAGACCCCACATCACAAAGACTCCCCAGCACAGAGATCCCACACCACCATACAGACCCCACATCATAAAGACTCCACAGCACAGAGACCCCACACCACCATACAGACCCCACATCACAAAGACTCCCCAGCACAGAGATCCCACACCACCATACAGACCCCACATCATAAAGACTCCACAGCACAGAGACCCCACACCACCATACAGACCCCACATCACAAAGACTCCCCAGCACAGAGATCCCACACCACCATACAGACCCCACATCATAAAGACTCCACAGCACAGAGACCCCACACCACCATACAGACCCCACATCACAACGACTCCACAGCACAGAGACCCCACACCACACATACCCCATATCACAGACTCCCCAGCACAGAGACCCCACACCACACATACCCCATATCACTGACTCCCCACCACAGAGACACCTCACCACACATACCCCATATCACAGACTCCCCAGCGCAGAGACCCCACACCACACATACCCCATATCACTGACTCCCCACCACAGAGACACCACACCACACATACCCCATATCACAGACTCCCCAGCGCAGAGACCCCACACCACACATACCCCATATCACTGACTCTCCAGCGCAGATATCCCACACCACACATACCCCATATCACAAAGACTCCCCAGCACAAAGACCCCACACCACCATACAGACCCCACATCATAAAGACTCCACAGCACAGAGACCCCACACCACACATACCCCATATCACAGACTCCCCAGCACAGAGACCTTACACCACACATACCCCATATCACAGACTCCCCAGCACAGAAACCCCACATCACAGACTCCCCAGCACAGAGACACCACACATACCCCATATCACTGACTCCCCAGCACAGAGACCCCACACCACACATACCCCATATCACAGACTCCCCAGCACAGAGAACCCACACCACACATACCCCATATCACTGACACCCCAGCACAGAGACTCCACACCACACATACCCCATATCACTGACTCCCCAGCACAGAGACCCCACACCACACATACCCCATATCACTGACACCCCAGCACAGAGACTCCACACCACACATACCCCATATCACTGACTCCCCAGCACAGAGACCCCACACCACACATACCCCATATCACTGACTCCCCAGCACAGAGACCCCACACCACACATACCCCATATCACTGACTCCCCAGCACAGAGACCCCACACCACACATACCCCATATCACAGACTCCCCAGCATAGAGACCCCACACCACACATACCCCATATCACTGACTCCCCAGCACAGAGACCCCACACCACACATACCCCATATCACAGACTCCCCAGCACAGAGACACCACACATACCCCATATCACTGACTCCCCAGCACAGAAACAACCACGTCACAGACTCCCCAGCACAGAGACACCACACCACACATACCCCATATCACTGACTCCCCAGCACAGAGACCCCACACCACACATACCCCATATCACTGACTCCCCAGCACAGAGATCCCACACCACACATACCCCACATCACAAAGACTCCCCAGCACAGAGACCCCACGCCACACATACCCCATATCACAAAGACTCCCCAGCACAGAGACCCCACACCACACATACCCCATATCACAGACTCCCCAGCACAGAGACCCCACACCACCATACAGACCCCACATCACAAAGACTCCCCAGCACAGAGATCCCACACCACCATACAGACCCCACATCACAATGACTCCCCAGCACATAGATTCCACACCATTATACAGACCACACGACCCCACATCACAAAGATTCCCCAGCACAGCGATCCCACATTACCATATAGACCCCAAATCAAAGACTCCCCAGCACAGAGATCCCACACCACAGGGACCTATAACAGATAGACCCTACACCACAGAGACCCCCACACCACACATACCCCATATTACAAAGACTCCTCAGCACAGAGACCCCACACCACACATACCCAACATCACAAAGACTCCCCAGCACAGAGACCCCACACCACATATACCCCATATCACAGAGGACTCCCCAGCACACAGACTCCACACCATACAGACCACACATCACAAAGACTCCCCAGCACAGAGACCCCACACCACCATACACCATATCACTGACTCCCCAGCACAGAGACCCCACACCACACATACCCCATATCACAGAGGACTCCCCAGCACAGAGACCCCACACCACATATACCCCATATCACAGAGGACTCCCCAGCACAGAGACTCCACACCATACAGACCACACATCACAAAGACTCCCTAGCACAGAGACCCCACACCACACATACCCCATATCACAGACTCCCCAGCACAGAGACCCCACACCACACATACCCCATATCACAGACTCCCCAGCACAGAGACCTCACACCACAGGGACCCAAAACACGTAGACCCTACACCACAGAGACTCCCCAGCCCATAAGACTGCACACAACAGGGACCTTACTGTACATAGAGACCTCGCTATACAGACCCCATAACACACAGACCATATTCTGTAACATACTGTATAACCCACCCCACAGTGACTCCACAACACACAGACCCTAAACTACAGAGATCCCACACTAGACACCACAGCTCCTACAGCACTGAAACTCCACACCAGTGACCCCACACCATAGAGAGCCCACACCACAGAGAGACACAGTACACAGAAACCTCAATAACAGACCCCACAACACACTTACAGACCCTCACCAGCACATTTTCACAGAAGAGAGCACAGAGACCCCCACCCAGTACATATGCACAGGACACATCAGAGACCCCCACACAGCATATACACACAGAGAGAGCGTAGAAACTCCCACCCAGCACTTATATACAGGAGACAAGAAACCTCTACCAAGCACACATACACAGGAGAGCTCAGAAACCCCCACCCAGCACATATACACAAGAGAGAGATCAGAAAACCCCCACCCAGCACATATACACAAGAGAGAGATCAGAAAACCCCACCTAGCACATATACACAGGACACAGCACATAGACCCTCATCCCAGCACATATATACAGGACACAGCACATAGACCCCCCCCCAATCAACACATTTACAGTCACAGGAGACAACTCAGAGACACCTACTCAGCACATATACACAGGACAAGACACATAGATAGAACCCCAGCACATACTGTATACACAGGAGCACACAGAGATTACACAGGACCCAGGTTAGAGACTACACAGCACATTTACACTGGAGACAGCTCAGAGTCCCCCCACCAAAAACATATACACAGGAGACAGCAGTCAGTAGTGCTGAGACAGTGACTCGGGGATAGTCGCAACTTGCTACTATGCATTGCATAGACTGAATTCGGGGGCTGCACTGGATGAACTGCACTTGGGGGGCTGCCTGCACTGGATGAACTGAACTCGGGGGTAGCACTGGTGGAACTGCACTTTGGGGGCTGCACTGGATGAATTGCATTTGGGGGGATGCACTGGATGAACTGAACTCGGGGGGATGCACTGGATGAACTGAACTCGGGGACTGGACGAACTGCATTTGGGGGAGCACTGGATGAACTGAACTCGGGGGTAGCACTGGATGAACTGCACTTGGGGGGCTGCACTGGATGAACTGCAGTTGGGGGGCTGCCTGCACTGGATGAACTGTACTCGGGGGTAGCACTGGATGAACTGCACTTTGGGGGCTGCACTGGATGAATTGCATTTGGGGGGATGCACTGGATGAACTGAACTCGGGGGGATGCACTGGATGAACTGAACTCGTGGACTGGACGAACTGCATTTGGGGGAGCACTGGATGAACTGAACTCGGGGGTAGCACTGGATGAACTGCACTTGGAGGGCTGCACTGGATGAACTGCACTTGGGGGAGCACTGGATGAACTGAACTCGGGGAAGCACTGGATGAACTGAACTCGGGGAAGCACTGGATGAACTGCACTTGGGGGGCTGCATTGGATGAACTGCACTTGGGGGAGCACTGGATGAACTGAACTCGGGGAAGCACTGGATGAACTGCACTTGGGGGAGCACTGGATGAACTGCACTTGGGGGAGCACTGGATGAACTGAACTCGGGGGAGCACTGGATGAACTGCACTTGGGGGAGCACTGGATGGACCGAAATTGAGGGTCTGTATTGAAGTGGTTGGTGCCGTTGCTTAGATGGGGAGCTCTGGCGTCGCATCCCAGGATGGGTTGAAGTCTAGCCAGTGACTGATCGGGTCCAGCATCTCTTCCAGTAGTTTCAGCGGGCACATGGAGCACGGCTTCAGTTACAAATAAGCGGAGCTCCATGCCATCATCCGCAGGAAGGAGCGGGTGCTGGGTCCAGGAGGCGCGCTGCGCCTCATCCTCTCCAAAGTTTGCCTCCAGCTTTGGCGCAACATGATCCTATGTAACATCAGCGCCATCACAGATTGGGGATTCTTCCTGTCCCAGCTCCTGCCCAAAGTTAACAAAACCCTCCGCCTGGTGCACCAGGGCATCAACACGGTGGAGGCAACGACCAACTCGGTGGTGAGTGCCCTCCAGGAGCCGGAGAGCCCCAGCTACCTGCCCCACACCGAGCCCATGACCGACAGCGACTTCACCACCGGGCTGGAGCGGCTTTTCCACTACACTTACTCCCAGTCCTCTGAGGACCAGCAGCTCTATAAGGACTACAACAAGCCGCCCCCCAAGGAGCCGGTGCCCCTGCCCAAGGCCGTGCTCTACCTGCTGATGGCAGCCCTGGTCATGGTGGCCGTGGTGTATGCCATCGTCGGGCACCTCATCAAGGATCTTATTCATGACTTCATAGGTAAGTGCTCAAGCCATGCTTGAGAGCAGGGGGGTTGGGGGGGGGGGGGGGGGGGGTTGGCATCATACAGTAGGTGCCAACTCTGTGGGTGGCACTGTATGTTTATGCATAGCAATTTTTAGTTATATGGTGGAGACAATGGGAGCACCCCCAATTATTTAAAAATAAGTTGTCACCTGTTATTGGCATTCGCAGAGAGATAACTAATCTTGCGTGGCTGGGGGTAGGGGTAATAGACCCGGGGGGGAAGTGGCAAACGCAGGATTTCTAGAGGGGGGGTTTCCAAATGCAATCCATAATCTCCCACTCTGCGGAGCAAGTGCAGGAGTCTGGGGGAGCGGTAGAAGAACATAGTAATGACCCTGAACATTGGTACTTTTTATACGTTTGATACTGTATGGAATACAGTATTAATATTTAACACTATAGATTGTCTATAGTATAAGCTGTATCAAACATTTAAACAATATAAATAAGATAAGTGGTCAGGAAAAGGTTAAACATACCATACTAAATAGATAAACAAACAAACAAACAAACAAACAAACAAACAAACATAATAGAACCAGTAGTAGACAGAAGTGCACTTTCTAAGCACACATTCTCCCACCTCATGGAAAGGCTCCTGTCTCTTCTTCCTGGAAGCTACCTTCATATTATATACCATTGCAATTGTTATAATTTGAGCCACTTGCCAAGAGGAGGGGAGTTTCCAGGCAACCAGAAACCCCCCTGCGTTTGCCTATGGTTCTTATTGTCTTCTCTGAACTTTATAGACCCTCCTGACTTAGATCCCATACTCATATAGGGTCCTGAAGTGAATGGTCTGCCAGGTTTGGAATATTTATGTAGGTATCAGTAAGGGTAGGTTACCGTAGGTATAATGATGGGAGCAACAGCAAGAAGTGGTCTCCGGAATTATAGCACTGCTTTGTACATCACAGATTGAAATGTTAATATAATTTAGTGAGTATCAGATCTGACAACTAATGGTGCCCATACACTTGTGAGATAATCGGTGCTATCCTTCGATTTCAACCTCATCTGTGAGAGAAATCGAAGGATTGTATGCACATTTTAGGTACCTTGAGACGCGATGCGCGGGCACGCCGCTCGAATGTCGCGTCTCAAGATAGTATGTGCTGCACTTAATATTTCTCGATTCGCAGTGCGATCGTATGTGGTTTTAAAACCACATGGGATATATCGCACTGCGATGTGCAAAGGGGACCCGTCGGGAGCTGCCAGAGGCCGCTCCCACTTAGTGGTGACGTGCCGATCACGTGATTACCATGTGATCTATCACATGATAGCATGGTAAGCACTTTGGCAGTTCAGGTGTGATTTTATCGCACCTGAACTGCCGGAGCGATGCCCCGCGACGCAATCGCGGGGCATTGTACACGTGTATGGGTACCATAAGGGTACATACACACTATTCAATATAATTCACGATCCGATCGATATTGTTTGGTCCTGAATAATATTGCATAATGTGTACACATGATCCGACATACGATACGCGCTCCCACGGCTCGCATGCGTCGTCATACGTCGGACTGCATGCAGTCTTAATGAGGTGATATAGGCCCTCATTCCGAGTTGTTCGCCCGTTGCCGATTTTCTCTATATTGCGATTAGTCGCTTACTGCGCATGCGCAATGTTTACAGAGCGCATGCGCTTAGTTATTTTTCTCAAAAGTTAGGTATTTTACTCACGGCTTTACGAGGATTTTTCTTCGTTCTGGTGATCGGAGTGTGATTGACAGGAAGTGGGTGTTTCTGGGCGGAAACTGGCCGTTTTATGGGTGTGTGTGAAAAAACGCTGCAGTTTCTGGGAAAAACGCGGCAGTGGCTGGAGAAACGGGGGAGTGCCTGGGCGAACGCTGGGCGTGTATGAGACGTCAAACCAGGAACGAAACTGACTGAACTGATCGCAGTGGCAGAGTAAGTCTCGAGCTACTCAGAAACTGCTTAGAAATTTCTATTCGCAATTTTGCGAATCTTTCGTTCGCAATTCTGCTAAGCTAAGATACACTCCCAGAGGGCGGCGGCTTAGCGTGTGCAAAGCTGCTAAAAGCAGCTAGCGAGCGAACAACTCTGAGTGAGGGCCATTGTGTGGTTTTTAACTCCAGTGATGACTTTGCTTCTAGACTTCGTTTGATATCATTTATAGTGTGTACACACAATCCGATCCGATATGATATCATATACGATATCATACAATATCGTATCATATGTAATCGCATAAAGTGTACATAGCATAAGGTGGTACACATCAGGCCAATACCGGCACGATATGCCGTATTGGAATGACAAATCATGCATATCGTCTGATGTGTACGCTAAATTGCACGCTTCCGCGGTTCGCACGTGACATCTTTCCACCGGCCATGTTGCACAGCCAACCAGACGATATCACATGCGGCGTCATGCATATTAATGAAGGACAGAACAGTGATTGTTCCATCATTCATTAAATCTTTCTAGTGTGTACCGGCAATCTGGCATAGTCCGGGGCCTGATTTCTGGTTGTTCTGATAGGTAGCCGTAATGATTCAATTTATGATCCAACCAACTTTGAGATTTTCAGTGTATAAAAAATCTTGAGAACATCACATATCGAGTGCACACACTACTGATTACTGATTTGATGTTTAAATCCAAATGATTATCTGACCTAAGGGGCAGATTTCTTAACCTTTTTTTTTTCAATATTAAAATAATGTGAAAAAGGGTGTTTTCACACCCTGTTCACATTATTTAGTATCACCTGTGTGTATTAAAGGGCTTTTGGAGCAGTTTTCATGAAAAACTGCTCCAAACCTTTTAATTTTTTTTTTTTTTTTAGTAACCAAGATGGCATTTCCCATACTTATAATGGGAAGTGCGATCTGACCAGATTTACTAAAAAAAAATAATAATAATAATTACCGCAGTGTGCTCTGTGTTAATTATGCCAGCTTCAGGCATAATCACATCAAATCCAATCTTCTGATTCAACTGCTTTTGAATGGATAATGAGCTTGGGTCATACTTGTTACCTGACCCTCTCCATGAGGGAGAAAATGCTCTGTTCCTGGACTTTCCTGGTAATGTATGATTGCCATCACCTGTGGTGAGCTAGTTAATTGATAAGAAAGGTGTTTCACCACAGGTGATGGCAATCATACATTACCAGGAAAGCCCAGGAACAAAGCATTTTCTCCCTCATGGAGAGGGTCAGGTAGGCAAGTATGGCTTGGGTCCTGCATACACACACTGAGGTACTCGTACAGAGCAGCCGAAAACTAGCTGATCAGCCCGATTATTGTATAGTGTATATCAAGCCATTGCTAGCCGCTTTTATGTAGCCATATTTAAAAGTTGGTGATCCTAATTCTGTAGGATACAACAAGTATATTTCTCAGATTGTGTCAGGGATATACCGGGAGTGTTATCACATCACAGCCCTTATTATTACGTTGTAGCTTCTGGGGCGCAGTGTGAGATCAGCAATTTTAAGGTAGTTCATGCTAGAATATAAATAGGGAAGTATCTAAAGCTTTCTATATGTGGATAATGTGCCAAAGTTTGGTGGCTAATATTAACATGTGCCACGGGTCAATCGGTACAGTCCACAGAAGCTCCAGCAACCACCATAACAAGGGGTGATTGGGAGAGACCGGTGTCAGCATATTTGATGGTATATATTAACCTGCTCTGGGGAACCTTTCAGAGGACAGAAGAATCCACCTGAAATGGGGAAGCAGTCGGGAACCCGGCAGTCAGAATACCGATGCCGGAATCCTGACACTACTCTGAATGCCAACACCAGCATTCAGAAAGGGGGCAACATCCCGGCGCTGGAATACCGGCAACCGGGATTCCGAACGAGGAGGCACCACAGCGCTGCACAGGTAAGCCGTGTGGGGGGCGGTTAGGTTTACGCTGCTTCCCGGGGGGTTAGGGTTAGGCACACCCCTCGGAGGGTTAGGGTTAGGCTACGGGGCGGGAGGGTTAGGTTTAGGCAGCGGGGATGGGGGGTTAGGTTTAGGCACCTCCGGGGGGTGGTTAGGGTTAGGCACAAAGGGAGGGGGTTAGGCTGCGGGCGGGGAGGATTAGGGTTAGGGGGGTGGGGATAGAACACCCTTAACTCACCCTTGTCGGTCTTTTAAACTCTGGGATCCCATCATCGGTATTTCGCATGCCAGGATACCAGATGCCGGGATCTCATACTGATCCCCCTGAAGTGTGACCTTCACAAGAACTGTGCAACATTTTGTGTCATTGTCAGATGTTGTCTCAGAGTTCCAGGTTTACAAAAGAGGGTTAGTAATTGGATTTAATATTCTCTTGTATTAATGTATTTGTATCGGTGGCTGTAGTGCTCAATAACCTTTCATATTCGTAAATAGAAGGTAAGAGTCACCTATTTCTCCATCTCCCTAAACTGTTTATTTAGAAAATTGTCTATGAAGGAAAGAAATACACAAATGACTTCTCAGAATTTATACCCTGATAGAAAACAGTTATTCTCAGTTTAACTTAAATATAACAAAGTATTATGTGGCCAATTCATTAATGCATGGAAATAAGAACATAAATAAGTAGTTGTATAAGTAAATTTACTGTATGCAGGTGGGGTCCTATGTCTTTATATAGTGTATTAGAATTGTATTATATTCATGCCCAGGAGGTCAGGTTGTTTTGGGGGTGTACTGTCCTATGTCTGTATAGGGTGTAGTATGATTGTATTATGTTTATGCCCATTGGTCTGATCATGTTGGTAGTGTAGTGTCCTATGCAGTGGCGGATTTTACCTATGGGCTGCAGGACTGCAGCCCCCTTTTCCCGCATAAAATCCGCCACCTCAGCTCAGTGTCAGTGAGCCAGATGCAGTCCGTGACTTCACTGCCTTCACTGTAATTGGTAGTGACTTCCATGTGGAAGTTCTACCTGTCAGTCACAGACACTACAGAGAACCCCAGGGGGAGGTGTTTTCTCCCTCTGGGACTGCCAGACCGGGCTGCGATTAGCAGAGAGCGTGCTTTCAGTAGGAATCCACTCCCCGTCTTTCATGCAGCGCAATCCGGCTTTTATGGGTGACAGCTGATGAGGTCCATAGAAGCCGGTGTTTCGTCATGCGCAGTCCGGCCACCGATTGTACACATGCGCTCAGGGCCGGATTAACAATGGGGCGGATGGAGCTGCAGCTCCAGGCCTCCCATTGAAAATAGGCCCACAGCGTTCCCTGCAGCGGCGCCAGTGTTGACAAGAATTTTTGTTTTCCTGTATACACCAGCCCAGCTAACTCACAGCCCAACCACCAGAAGTAACATCACCACTGACCTCTGCCGGCCGAGAGAAGCCCCTCCTGCGCCAGACCCCCTGGACCCTACCTAACAACCAGCTCAATCACCCATCAGACGCTCCGTTCCTTAAAGTCTGAAGCTCCGGCTGATTATTCCCGCATCAGGAGGAACGGAGGTGTGAGATTCAGGTGCTCTGCGTGGGGGAAGGGGGGGGGGGGGGAGGGGTCCGGGTCACTGGGTGCTCTGCGTGGGGGAAGGGGGGGGGTGTCCAGGTCACCGGGTGCTCAATGTTCCGCGGCCAGCTCCGAGTCCGAGTACCGTGGTGGGGAGATGGGTGCAGCTTCTGCTCTAAGCTGCTACAAGCGGCACGTGTGTTTATGCAGTGGAGAGGGGCTGCAGAACGGTGCTTTGTTTTCCCACGGGAGTAATGGGTATCCGGGTGTTAAGTATTCCCACGATTGGGGAGGGGGGCACTGTGTTCAGAGATCCTGCTACACGAGGGGCGTGCTCTGTGATCCTGGGGGGGCCTGCTGCTGCTTATTTGGCTGGCAGGTGGCCAGCTCGGAGTAGGTCCATTGTGGGAAGATGGGTGCTGCTTCTGCTCAGCTGCTACAAGCATGATTGCTTGTGGACTAGGGGCAGCCCCATGGTGCTGGCAGATACTGCATTATTACTGATTAACTGCCCAGTTTAGGATCTGGGCAGTCAGAATGTCAACACCACAATCCCAACATTATTTGGAATACCGACAATGGCATCCCAAATAGGGGCACCAACCCAGCACCGGAAACCGAACAGCCAAGATGCCGAATGAATATCCATGTAGGACAGGTAAGCCGCGTGGAGAGGAGGTTAGGTGTAGGCCGCGGGGGAAGTGTTAGGCTGCACACCAGGATGTGGGGGGGGGGGGAGGGGTTAGGATTAGGCACCCTCTGGGGAGGGTTAGAGTGAAGGTGTGTACACACGGTGAGAGTTTTTCTTACGATTTTGACTATATAGTCAAAATCGTAAGAAAAGTTAGTGCAGATCGCAAGGTGAAAGTCACCTTGCGATCCCGATTCGATGCCGATGCGCGGTCTCGTGCGGTCGGCATCGCAAGAATAGATAGACTGTGCAGGCAAGTCAATTTTGACTATCTCTATAGAAGAGATAGTCAAAATTGCCACTTAGCCAAAATCACACATAGTCAGTATAGCAAGCACAGTCATTATATGCTTGCGATGCCGACCTAGCCCCTGTCGCATAGTGAGAATCGGGCATAGCCCGAATCTCACCGTGTGTATGGGCCATTAGGCTACCAGGTAGGGGCGGGTGGGTTAGGTTTAGGCTGTGGGGGAAGGTCTTCCCCTGTCGGGATTCCAATCATCGGGATGCCACGGTCGGTATTCTGACAGCCGGCATCCCAACCCGTTAGTTTGTATTGACGCTTCAGTGTTGGAATCATACCTGGCTTTAAAGTAACCAGTATTTTTTATTTATTTATTTTATTAAGACAGGAGCTTGAAATACAATGGTGTCGCAGCATATTAAAGAGCCATTTAAATTAAAATAATATGTATCTATATATTATGGGACCCGGAAAAAGTGTAGCAGGATTTGTGCAGGGTATGAGATGTGAGTAGGTAACATAGGGGGTCATTCCGAGTTGATCGCTCACTAGCTACCTTTTGTAGCCGTGCAAACGCATAGTCACCACCCACAGGGGAGTGTATTTTAGCTGTGCAAGTGTGCGAACGCTTGTGCAGCCGAGCAGTACAAAAATAGTTTGTGCAGTTTCTGAGTAGGTCTGAACTTACTCAGCCGCTGCGATCACTTCAGCCTGACCGGTCCCGGAATTGACGTCAGATACCCGCCCTGCAAACGCTTGGACACGCGTGTGTTTTCACAACCACTCCCTGAAAATGGTCAGTTGTGACCTACAAATGCTCTCTTCCTGTCAATCTCCTTGCGATCGGCTGTGCGGATGGATTCTTCGTAAAACCCATTGCACAGCATCGATCCGCTTTGTGCCCGAGCAACGCGCCTACGAAAAACTGCAGCGTGCGATCAGTTCGGAAATGACCCCCATAGTGATGTAGTGTTGGGAGGCAGTTTGGGCAGGTACAGTGTGGTGATAATTCAGACCTGATCGCTGTTGTGCGAATTTGAAAGGTTGCCGATTATCGATAGACTGCGCATGCGTACGGATCGTAATGCGCAGGCGCGAGGTCAAACTGGGAAAGAAATCAGCGTCTTTTTTGATATCTAGGCATACACAGATTGATTGACATGAAGCAGACATTTGGGGGTGGTAAATTACCATTTTCATGGAGTGCCAGGATAAACGCAGGCGTTCCCAAGAGTTTTCAGGGAGGGTGACGTCAGCTCTGGACCCGATCAGCCTGATTTTTTCGTACTGTAGGAGTATGTCCTGGGCTACGCACAGACTGGAAAAATCATTCGATGGTGAGTGGGTTGTGAACGGATTTGCAGCTGACCAGCATTTGCAAAGCTTTTCGCACGGCATATACAGACTAGCACAGGGCGGTTTTTCACTCTGTCTGGGCGGCGACCATCTGATCGCAAAATACCCTGAGAATTGTTGTAACAGGATTCACAGGGACAGAGCTTTCTCGCAAGCTCTATCCCTGTATGCAATAATTGATACATCCCTGTGATGTATTCAATTATCCTGATACGATTTTGGTCAAATGTATCACACCCGCATCTCGGATGTGGATTGTATTAAATATGCCCCATAGTGTTGAGTTGGTCTATTTACTAAGCCTTGGGTGGAGATAAAGTACCAGATAAAGTACCAGTCAATCAGCTCCTGCCATGTCACAGGATGTGTTTGAAAAATGACAGTTAGGAGCTGATTGGCTGGTACTTTATCGCCGTCCACTTTACCTCCATCCAAGACATGGGGGTCCATTCATGAAGCAGTGAAAAGTGTGGAGAAGTGAGCCAGTGGAGAAGTTGCCCATGGCAACCAATCAGCTGCTCTGTATAATTTTATAGTATGCAAATTATAAATGTTACATCAATGCTGATTGGTTGCCATGGGCAACTTCTCCACTGGCTCACTTCTCCACACTTTTCACTGTTTCATGAATAGACCCCTTAGTAAATAGACCCCACCGTGAAGTGATGTAGTGTGGGGAGGATGTGCAGTGATGTACAGTAGTATGCCACCACACCCACCTGCCCACACAGGGAGAAATTCTCTGTGGCGCTAATCACACCCACTGTGCTGCAACAATAGGCCCTTCAAAAATTTCAGCTCCAGGCCATTGTGGACCTTAATCTGGCACTGCATGCGCTGGTACTGGTACCTACCAGAGACATTGAGCAGGTGCTGAGACCCGGCTGACAGGCTGGCTGACTTTCTCCTCTTCCCCTCCTCTTCGGGCAGGCATGGGTAACAGCAGCCCCCCTACCCCAGGCAGGTAGGAGATGCTGCTGGTCCTATGTCTGTATAGAGTGTAATAGAACTGTATTATGGCCATGTCCAGTGGTCAGGTCATGTAGAAGGTGAAAGGTTCTATGTCAGCAGAGGCGTCACCGGGTGCAGTGACAACCGGTGTGCGCTTGATGCAAAAGGGGCGTGACCGTGAAAATGGGGCATGGTCTAACAGATTTGTCACTCCGGAGGCGGGACCGCAGCAAAAGGGGGCGCGTGGGATCGTCACTCCGGGGGCGTGCGCTGGGCTGTACTGGGCTGCCCCCGGAGACTGTCTCCCAGCGCTGTCGACTTCTCTTCTATGACAGGAGCCGGGCGCTGTAGCAGACTTTCACACTGCAGCACCTGGCTCCTGTCACTGCGGAGGAGCCCACATTTTGGTGTCACCCCTACCAGGCGTCACACACGGGTGCGGGCCGCACCCCCCGCACCCATCTTGTGACGCCACTGTATGTCAGTACAGAGTGTAAAAAAATAATATTATAATAATGCCCAGGTAGGTCATGTTGGGAATTATAGGGTGGTATCTGGGTAATTGGTTTGCAGGGGGGTATCTAATTAGCCCCGATAAAGTGGTGTGAGCCGGGGCTAATTGTTTATACTGTACTTTTATATGCAGATACGTAATGGCACTCACTACTTGAAATAATATTAAAATAAAGAAATCAATAATAAAATGTAAAAATTAGCAATAGATATAATGTAGCACTCGCCAGCTTTTCTATTGGATTATTTCTTATCCTTTTAAAAAATAGCCATTCTGGGGATCCCATACCTACAAATGGACGTCTGATAGCCACAGAGGATGGTGACGGCTGCCAATGACAGCCTGGGAAAAAGGTTTGGAACTCTTTACCCATGCTGCTATAAACCTGAGCCCAGTAACAGCCAAGCAATAATCACATTGCACAGTTGTCAGCAGTCTGCTGACGGTTTAGGATACAACTAACTGTAAAATGCACTGTATAATTCTATAACGCGTATCACAGAACAGACAATGGGGGTCATTCCGAGTTGTTCGCTCTGTAAATTTCTTCGCATCGCAGCGATTTTCCGCTTAGTGCGCATGCGCAATGTCCGCACTGCGACTGCGCCAAGTAAATTTGCTATGCAGTTAGGAATTTTACTCACGGTTTTTTCTTCGTTCTGGTGATCGTAATGTGATTGACAGGAAGTGGGTGTTTCTGGGCGGAAACTGGCCGTTTTATGGGTGTGTGTGAAAAAACGCTACCGTTTCTGGGAAAAACGCGGGAGTGGCTGGAGAAACGGAGGAGTGTCTGTCTGGGCGAACGCTGGGTGTGTTTGTGACGTCAAACCAGGAACGACAAGCACTGAACTGATCGCAGATGCCGAGTAAGTCTCGAGTTACTCAGAAACTGCACAGAGATGTCTTTTCGCAAAATTGCGAATCTTTCGTTCGCAATTTTAAGAAGCTAAGATTCACTCCCAGTAGGCGGCGGCTTAGCGTGTGCAAAGCTGCTAAAAGCAGCTTGCGAGCGAACAACTCGGAATGACCCCCAATGGGCCCACACTTCCAACTGATTGTTTGGGACACTTAAAAAAAACAAGTAGGTGACTATTATTACAGCAGCGTAATCTCCATGTTAGATGCAGCAGCTAGACCTAGACCGGATTATGGCCTGTAAGCAGGCCCAAAAGTGAGCAACTGCTTTGACTATCTACTACAACAAATCCACCTCAAGGTATCGCACACAGACTGCATATGACCATTCTGGTGGAGGGGAGAAAGGTGTTCTGCATGGGGATGTCACAGAGCAGACTGTGGGCCGAATTCAGACCTGATCGCTAGGTTGCGTTTTCATACAGCCTGCGATCAGGTCTAAACTGCGCATGCGTATGCACCGCAATACGCAGGCGCATCGCATGGGTACAAAGCGGATCGCCGCTCAGCGATGGGTTTGTGCAACGGATCGTTCGCACGGCCGTTCGCATGGAGATTGACAGGAAGAAGGCGTTTGTGGGGGCAACTGACCGTTTTCAGGAGTGGTTGGAAAAATACAGGCGTTCCCAAGCGTTTGCAGGGAGGACTCCTGACGTCAATTCCGGCCCCGGACAGGCTGAAGGGATCGCAGCAGCTGAGTAAGTCCTGGGCTGCGCAGAGACTGCACAAAATCTGTTTGTACAGTTCTGCTACACATGCGTTCGCACACTTGCACAGCTAAAATACACTCCCCCTGTGGGCGGCGACTATCTGATCGCAGCAGTGCAAAAATCGCTTGCTAACGATCAGGTCTGAATTAGGCCCTGTGCACCCAGGAGCATTCTGAAACCCCTGAGCTATGTGACTGTGGTTGCTATGGTAGTCACATGACACTAAATTATAAAACAGCAGAAGAAACAAACGAAGTAGAGACAGTGCTTACCAAGATTCCACCTTCTAGACACTGTTTTCTTTGTCATGGGCAAACTCAGCTCCAGCGTACAATTAAGTTAAACATGCCTGCGCTATTCTACAGTGTGTCTCATACAGTACGGACCACGCCTGCTACCCTGAACACAAATCCGTGGTGCAAAACTCTGACTGATCACTATAGCCCAAGACAAATCTGTAACAGCAGGCCAGATATTCAGGTTTTACCAACCCAATATTTACAACATATGTAGTGTATCAACAAAGGGGTGGTAGCATGGAGTCTTTTGAATTGGGATACCACCATCACAGACACTGACTGCCCTTCCAAAGGATGATGGGTGGGGGGAGATAAGCCAGAGACGATTTGCCCCAGCATGGTGCTTCCAGCCCCTGTTAGGCCCCCACTGTGGCCTGCAGTCTCACACCTCCCCACTTGCTGGCAGGTCAGGCACATTATAACCCCACTGGCTGGACCTTTAAGTGGAAGGCCTTCTCCTCCCAGCATGCCCCGCGGCGCCCGGCACATGACCTCCAGCAGCAGCAGCAACCATTATGGGGGGGAACATACACCTCCGTTATCAGTCGGCACCGGAGGTGGGGGAGATGCGCGCAGAGACCTCTGCCTGCATCACCCCTTCACATGGGACGGTTTCGGAGTAGAGGTAAGAGGGCCCTGCTCGCTCAAGCTCACATTCTAGGATATTGGTCACAAGGATAGAGCGGGACTCCACTGCAGCCTAGGATATGAGCACCGAAAGTTGTGCATAACTCATTTTCTAGTTACAGCAAACTTCCGCTCCATAGCCTGTCTGACATCACTCACAGCCAGGTCTCATAACAGTAGCACAGACTCTCTTCAGGAGTTTTTATTTAAAATAATAAATAAATAATAATTTACACCACCGGAAGCAGGTAAAGGGGGGGGCTCCTAATGCTGGGCACACACTATACAATTATCTGACCGATCTGCTGAAATCTTCCATCATATCCGAAAGATTTGCTAATTAGTTGGCCTCATCTGGCAGTTTATGATCTGCTGGGCACACACACTCAACATGTCCCATGTTCCTTCACAGGAAAGCAATGAGGAAATATTTCTTTCCCCAGGGGAGGAGCACAGATATTGTACCAATGCACTAAGGGGCCCATTTCTCAAGGATTGCATATTGCATGCGATCTGGGCGGTATCTTACCGTCCAGGATCGCATTGCAATATGCGATCCTATCGGTGGCATGTATCACACTGCACATGCAGGGACAAGAGCTCCGAAAGGATCCCCTCCCTGCGATGTGCCGAGCACATGACACCTCCTCCTCTAAGGATCAGGTTCCAGGCAGTCATAGTGACAGGGGCCGTTTCCGACGGAGGGTTCCTGTGGAAACCTCCCAGAACTACATGTAGCCAATAGCTGCGGGGGTCAATATCAATACTGATACATTGGGCTGGCTGCGGGCGGCAATGGAGGGCAGGCTGCGGGATGAAATGGAGGAATCGCAGCAGGTATCTCCGATACCTGCTGCCATCCCTCCTTCATACATAGGGGGATACTAGTATTTGCGGTTAACCCCTGAAAACAGGTGCTTTCTGGGACATAGCCGCAAATACTTTTTGATAAGTGGGCCCCTCAGTGAGATATGTGATGGGTTTCAGCTTGTCAGATAAAGTGTCTGTCAGATAGACATTTTATCTGATAGTGTACAGATGAATCCACATTTTTCTTGACTTCTTTGCTGCGCCTAGGCACACCATGGTTTATTAACATAAACCCTTTATCTATTGTTCTCACCTGCAATACAATACAGAGAACAATACAGCAGGGGATTAAGTCATTGCAGCAGGGGATTAAGTCCGACTGCCCAGTCTCAGTTAATCCTATGAAAGGTCAAGATAAACATGAACCCATCTGTATATCCCGCATATGAACCAGTGTTCATGTACTGAGCTCGTTGTTATTCAGTTACAATACTCTTTGTTAAATAACACATTTCAACATACTGCCATACCCAGGATTCAAACCCATAACCTGCTGCATTTTAGTCAATCACCCTACTTATTGATTTATTTGATCCTGCATAAAAACTATGATATTTCTAACTACAGTATATGAAGCTACTTGTACTTTGTAAACAAAATATAATCAGCATTGCAGTTGAGCAGATCTATGTAGTGTGCATCCACACATCAAATCTCTAGCTCTTTATGCAAGGGCATATAGCTCAATGAATAGATTGTCTGACTGCACTGCCACAGGCGATAGGTTCAAGTCCTGGGTATGTTAGCATCTTGAAATGTAATAAAGGACAGTGTCACTGAATAACAAAGAGCTATCAAGTTAATTTCATGAATGTTGTATAGCTATTAGCGACAGAAGGGGCAGGGAAAGGGTGGTGCGGAGTGTGCCACCGCACATAGTGCTCTTGGCTGCACTTTTAAGCTGTTTTAATTTCTTTCATTTGAAGCTCTCCCCCTTTTTGAAGCTCACCATCTCCTGACCACCCCTGGTCAGGAGATGGTGGGCTTCAAAAAGGGGAGGAGCTACAAGTGAAATTAATTAAAACAGATAACTGAAACTGAAAAGTGCTGCCAACAGTGCCCCCTACCCTGCAGTGCTATGTGCGTTGGCACACTCCACACCACCCTAGTTACGGCTCTGAAAAAGTGTACCAAAAAGAAGAAGAATCAGACATAGGGGCATATTTGAGGGATACCCACATTATTTAAGCATCCCCTGAATTTATGGCGGGTTCATCTATTTATGATTGCAATAGCTGCTGTATTGTGAGATTCCAAGTTCACATACTGAGATTAGCCCCGGTAGCTATTGTTCCTTATAGCTACAAGATCGTAGATGTAGGATCCTTCCCTGGTATAGGGTGCTCGCACATGTGCTGTCTGATGACCACACATGCACAGTAATACCATGGGATCCCGTAGTAGGAGGTAAAGTGATCACATTAGCAATCACTTTACTTTTTCACATAACAGGTGCTGTCTCCTGTCGTAGCGACTGTCCCTGGATGTGTTTGTTCATACACCCGTACACTGTGGGTGACAATAGATTCTTAGAAATGTGCTAATTGCACTCGCTGATTCCTGGAGCAAAAGGCATCTTGTGTAACCTGCCACTTTTACCTGACAGTCGGTGCTTAGGCGACAATGTCCTGGCATTCTGCTGATCTTTTAGTCCTCACTGAGTTTCAGGTGCTCAGAGAAGGGCGATATATAATAGAACATGGGGTGTACCAAAGGAAAACCTGCAGAAAATACTGTAAATGAATGAATGGTACTCACTGCTCACCTTCAATGTCTTTAAAATGAGCGTTGGACATTTATTTATTATCTCAATGTCAGTCAGTATTTTCAGACTTCTGGAAATGTTACAATCACAAACAATATGGTGAACAGATATACAGGCGCCACTGCTATTCCGGGGCATCTACCTGATTATTTTAAACGAGCAAATAATTTAAAAGGCACAACCAGGTTGGTAGTGCTGTAGATTCTAGTGCATTTGGAAGATTTTTTTGGAATTGCACTGATGCCTGCAACTCGCAAGCTACTACACTTCCCCCCATCAGTGGCATCACAAGGGGGGTGCGGCCCGCACCTGGGTGTCTCCCGCCAAGGGGTGACACCAAAGTGCCAGCTCTCTGCTCAATGACAGGAGTTGGGTGCTGTACTGTAACATTACGTGCAGCAACCTGGCTCCTGTTACCCTGCAGAAGCCAGCGCTGCAGGCACGCCAATCTCTGGGGGCAGCCCACATGTCCCGCATACCCCGAGAGCTGAAAACGGGGATCAGGACACTTAGCCACGCCCCCTCTGTGAAGCCACACCCTGTACATGAAGACAGGCCCCTTTTGTGGCCGCACCGGGTGCACTATAGGTCAGTGACGCCCCTGCCCCCCATGTCTATTTTTTCTTTCTTTCAGTAGACAACTCAATATGGAATTGGCCTTATCCTTTAACTGTAACTGAGCCCTCATCCATCAAAGTTAGAGGAGCTCTGAAACAACCCCCTAAAGTGCTATACCTATTCATATATTATATACTGAGCATGTCATGTGTAAAACATTGCTTCTGTAAAATTCCTTTTGTGATGTTCAACACCTGACTCCTTATACTTGGATTTCTTATTTCACACGATGTCACAATAGAGCAGTTATTAGACATTACGGCAACAATTTGAATGCGTGATCCATCCCTTACATTGTATGTTGTGGCTATAGCTCTAGTAAAGTCATATTGAGGGTCATTCAGGTGCGGTTGCTCTTCCTACTGCTGTTGCAATGATTTGCTATATGCAATTGCGATTATATGCTAATATGGGCAGAAGCTAACCTGTGCAAAAAGTCGCCCACTGCTATGGCATCTTTTGCGTACGGAGCTGCATGATTGCAGATACATCGGTAACATCGTCGCACATCGGGTCGCCATGCAGAGCCTGAGTGCCTCTGAAGACGCGCAGGCTGAGCAGCTCTCCCGGAACGCACAGGCCTCTCCAGTAGCAAGTGTGATCGCAGCTGCTAATATATGCACGCCGTCTGAGCGGCCATGACACTCCGGCGTTCACATGACCACTCCCCGTTACCACCCCCAAACGCTGACTACCTGTGACTCACTTTATGACTAATGTCTTGCTGCGACCGCACTCGTGAATCACTCGCTGTGCATGCGCACTGCGGCTCATACACAATCAATTGAATAACCCCTCATTATACACTACTGCTGTGGTCATGATCTGAGTTGCTGAGATGTGGGGTTTTCAGGGCGATGATGGGTATAACACTGATAGACCATGTTCCCCTTGTTTGCACTTTGTTTCTGCAATGATTCAAAGTTCAAATGTCCATCATAAGAATGGTCTCTGGGGGGGATTGTGCCTATAGTGAGATCCGGAGGGTTTAAGATACCAGATTATTTGTGTATGAAGAGACAGAACATTCAGGAGCTATAAAGTGGTTTGTTCCCAGGAACACTTGGAATGACTCCATTACACCCAGGGCTTAGTGAAGGCAATTAACATATGTGCTAATATTATCCGTTAATAACTGGAGCTTTTGCAGATGGCAGAACAAATTCTGCCAGTTACATACGTTTTGTTTTAGAATGATTAACCAGGTTTAGAGAAGGTTTAGCAAACCTTCTCAAGATGACAGCAGGAGAAGTATGACCCATTTTCTGTAATTTTATAGAATGTAAGAAAAATGCAGGTGCACATTCTAAGCAGTAAGAATACTGATAACCTGAACAATTATAATAAACTACAAATTAACATGGAGTAAAATTGAGGTTCTTAGCACAATTTTTGGCCAAAGAATGCGGGCACACCTACCACATCACAGTGACCTCATCAGGCGGGTCCCTAACATCCCTAATACTGACATATTATATAAATGTATCCAGGACTTACCTATCATAGTGCCCATTCTAACATGTAGGCAGCAAATACAAGGACCAATACTAATTAAAAACACCTTAAGGCAGGTGGGTGGGGTGCTAGTTGGTAGAAGGAGTCTCCACCTTTAAGTATACATACATACATACATACACACATACATACATATATACACACACAATTACAGAGTAAAGGAGGGGGCTGGACTGCACACACTTATTTTAAACATATACAATATCCGGTGCAACCTTGCTGAGAATTGTAGAACCACACAGAAGAAAAGAAAAATGCAGGTGCACTCTTGAAGCAGTATATATAGGGAGCACTGGCATGTCAGCTATTGAAACGGAAATTAGATAATGTACCGGCAGTCATGTGTTGATTGCTATGTTTTTTAGTGAGAATTAATTACAAATAATTAAGGGGTCTATTTATTAACATTATTTTTACTAAAATAATGTGAAATAGGGTGTTTTCACACCCTTTTCACATTATTTTAGTATCACCTGAATGTATTAAAGGGCATTTGGAGCAGTTTTCAAAACTGCTCCAAACCCTTTAATTCACTTTTTTTTAGTAACCCACATCGCATTCCCCATACTTATAATGGGAAATGCAATCTGACCAGATTTACTAAAAAAAAAAGTGAAAAAATACCGCAGTGTACCCTGTGATCTCGCCAGCTCAGGCTGGCAAGATCACAGGGCAGCACTGTCATAGGGAGGCATTTGCCCAGCATTTTCTGCCTCTGGCAGAGAAAGCTGAGTGGGACCGGGCTACAGTGATCACACAAGCTGATCACAGTGTAAAAAGAGAAAAAAAAAGTCAAAACAAAAAATACTCACCTGTCCAGGGAGCCGGTGTCCGCTGCTCTGGTGAGCGCTGCCGGGCGCAGGGTCCCCCACGTGCTGCAATGTGACTCCGGTGCAGTAAAGTGACACTGCAAATCAGCAGCGCACATTACAGCACTGGGGGTCACCGCAGCGCACAGGATCCGGCGCCGGGCAGCCCAGCAGAAGCTGCGCGGACTGGCTCCTTGGACAGGTGAGTATATTGCTGGGGGGAAGGGGGTGGGCGCGGCACTTGGGGGTAGACACGATGGGGAGGCCGAACGGGTGGTGGCGGTAGCAGCGATGTCGGCGGGGGCGGCACATGTGCAGCAGGACATTGGGGTATATTTTATGAAAAATACCCCGATGATGCTGCGGAGTGTCATCACAGGGACAGAGCTTGACCACAAGCTCTGTTCCTGCACGCGATAATTGATGCATCCCTGCGATGTAATCAATTATCGCAGTGCGAGTTGGGGCGATTTTATCATCTGTCATCCGCATCCTGGATGCGGATGGGGATTAATAGGCCCCATAGTCAGAGAAATGAGCGGTCACTTTAGACGGGGGATCGGGCGCAATAAGCAATTGAATCGCCCCCATAGGGCCATATGTACTAAGCCTTGGAGAGTAGTAAAGTGGAGAAAGATAAACTACCAGTCAATCAGCTCCTAACTGCCATGTTACATGTTAGGAGCTGATTGGTCAGTACATTATCTCTCTCCAATTTATCACTCTGCGAGGCATATTTACTAACATATCGCATTGCTTTTTCACAAACAATTACCTGTGAATGTGGTGTCGCACTGATCTTGTGGGAAGGTGTTTAGTGTCTGTGTTTTATGTCTTCCATCTTCTATAGAAATTTCATATTTATCAGTAATGAAACTATTATAAATCAGACTAGCTGTGTACTTATCGCTCTCCCATCTTCCTCATATGTCAGGGGAGAGTGTTTAATCCTCTGTCAAGTACTGATT
This sequence comes from Pseudophryne corroboree, assembly GCF_028390025.1. Lineage (NCBI taxonomy): Eukaryota > Metazoa > Chordata > Amphibia > Anura > Myobatrachidae > Pseudophryne > Pseudophryne corroboree. Next base: position 71,363,528 of record NC_086452.1, read on the forward strand.
GTTTTATCTCATCTCCGACATAAACCCCGGAACTTTGCTGGAGAGATGCCAGGAACACAGAGGATAAGATACCATGGCTGCCGGCTCCTCCAGTGGGTGACTTGGATTTTTAGCAGCTGAAGTGGTTCCATTACTTTGTAAAAGTTACATTCATACTTTGGTAATCACTGTGTTCCTATGACAACCTCAATTCCCCATACTTTAATGTAATATTACCAAGATACTGAGAGAGCCATGAAACCGACATCTGTGTATCGTCACAAAATACACAATTTGTCGTTCACATAACTGAGCCTGGCGTTTCCATGGCTGTACAGTGGTGGGATAGGTGACACATCGATTACTCAGGTCTAACAAAAACTAAAGTCAGACTGGTGCAGACGTTTATATATTGAATGCAGATGAGATTAAACATCTGGAATAATGATGGCAGTGGCCGGCGGTCATATGACCAACACCGGAACCCCGAAGCAGAGAATACCAACAGGGATTGGGTAAGTATGCTTGCCCTCCCCCCTAACCCTATCCCCCCTTCCCAATGCCTAACCCTAACACACCAAATCCACCCTCCCCTGGGTAGAATAACTCTCTGCATTGGTTTCTAAACCTAACCCCCCTTCACGCATCCTGAACTTAACCGTCCCTTCCCTGCAGACAAACCCTAACCCTCCCTCTGCAGGCTAAGGGGTACATTTACTAAGCAGTGATAAGAGCGGAGAAGTGAGCCAGTGGAGAAGTTGCCCATGGCAACCAATCAGCACTGAAGTAACATCTATAATTTGCATACTATAAAATGATACAGAGCTGCTGATTGGTTGATGGGGAAATTTCTCCACTGGCTCACTTCTCTGCTCTTATCACTGCTTAGTAAATGTTCCCCTTAACCTCTAAACCTACCCCCACCCCCTCCGGCGGCTTACCAATGAGGACTCCCAGGGAAGTTCGATCGGGATTCCGGTGCCGACATTGCGAACCATTTCGGGCATTGGAATTCAGAGAAGTGTTGTGATGCCGCAGCTGGTATCCTTATAGGATCCACATATATATATATATATATATATATATATATATATATATATATAATTTTATTTTTTATTCTTTTTCTACTCCACTGAAAGTAATCTTACTCAGGAGACTTTAGACTGAAGGTTGTGATGATTGTCCACAGAACTTGGGAGCCAGGTGCATTGAAGTGTAGCAATTGGGGATAAGAGTTTTTTTAGAAGGACAATGGGAATTTCTGATGAGTTTCTCAGTTTACCTGAGATGAAAGCAAATTGTATGTACTCATACGTGACGTCACACGCAGCCGCTTGAAAACAAAAATGTGGGCAGACTGACTGACAGCTCAGCCAGGCTGCCCTGCCAGAGGGATGCGGTCAATATCCCGCTGGACGGGATCCCGGCGGTCGAAATACCGCCGCCGCAATCCCGACCTCCGCAATCCCGACATATTCTCCCTCCTTGGGTGTCCATGACACCCATAGAGGGAGAATAAAATAGTGTGCCGAGCGTGGCGAGCGAAGCGAGCCCACAAGGGGCTGCGCTCCGCTCGCCACCCCTGTCGGGATTCTGTGGTCGGGATTCCGGCATCGGTATTTCGACTGCCGGGATCCCGTCCAGCGGGATTTAGTACTGATCCCCTGCCAGAGGTCAACCTTAGTTCCGGTGCATCTGCAATCTATTTGGGAGGCAGCCTCACACATGCTGCGCGGCCTTGTGAGGAGATGAATGCAGATCTGGATGCGTATTGAGCGATCGGTGTTCATCGCTGAATAAACCCCAGAATACACTAATGTTCTTTTTTGTAAGCAAATTAATCTAATTTTATTTTCATATTCACAGTAGAGTTCCAGACTTTGTTTTCTGGCTTTAGTTGAGGAGCAGGTCTATGATGCTGGTTTGTTTCTATGGCGAGTCACCTAGCTGGCTGTAGACTAGACAGAAGGTCGGTAGTTCTAATCAGCTGCTGGAATTTACGAAGTGGAAGGCGTTCTTGATGAGTTCCTTTAATATACAGTATAAGAATGGAGCTTAACTGGTAGCGTTGTTGCACACAGGAGGAAATTACTGTAATCATCCAGATGATCGGAAATATGGAACCTCAACAATGTCTCTCTGAATTGGTTGACAACCCTTCCGTTCGGGATGCAGTTAAGTTGACGACGGCCAGGATTCAAGCGGTCTGGATACCGATGCTTTGCAAACTCTTTGCGCTTGCCCCGCTGCGGACATACTTACGGCCGGGATGCCGTTGTCAGTATACTGGCGGTCGGCATTCCGGCCGTCGGTATATCATACTGAGCCTTTCCGTTCGGCCATTGGATGGTGGATGATAGTCTGTAGAAACATGTAGTTTGAACTCTATCTAATTCAATGACCCAAATGAAAGAATAAAAATTAAGGAGATTAGTGATGAAATCCTTTGTGTTGTTGTTCTAGGGTTTAGTTGAAATGAGTAGTAGAGCGCAGGAACCGGAGGAGAAACCTTGTTTTATGCATAGGTAAACCCATTGGTACTGGGTGTAAATTGGGTGTAACATTGTGGTGTATGGTGCATCACATTTATAGAGATGAGCGCCTGAAATTTTTCGGGTTTTGTGTTTTGGTTTTGGGTTCGGTTCCGCGGCCGTGTTTTGGGTTCGAACGCGTTTTGGCAAAACCTCACCGAATTTTTTTTGTCGGATTCGGGTGTGTTTTGGATTCGGGTGTTTTTTTCAAAAAACACTAAAAAACAGCTTAAATCATAGAATTTGGGGGTCATTTTGATCCCAAAGTATTATTAACCTCAAAAACCATAATTTACACTCATTTTCAGTCTATTCTGAATACCTCACACCTCACAATATTATTTTTAGTCCTAAAATTTGCACCGAGGTCGCTGTGTGAGTAAGATAAGCGACCCTAGTGGCCGACACAAACACCGGGCCCATCTAGGAGTGGCACTGCAGTGTCACGCAGGATGTCCCTTCCAAAAAACCCTCCCCAAACAGCACATGACGCAAAGAAAAAAAGAGGCGCAATGAGGTAGCTGTGTGAGTAAGATTAGCGACCCTAGTGGCCGACACAAACACCGGGCCCATCTAGGAGTGGCACTGCAGTGTCACGCAGGATGTCCCTTCCAAAAAACCCTCCCCAAACAGCACATGACGCAAAGAAAAAAAGAGGCGCAATGAGGTAGCTGTGTGAGTAAGATTAGCGACCCTAGTGGCCGACACAAACACCGGGCCCATCTAGGAGTGGCACTGCAGTGTCACGCAGGATGTCCCTTCCAAAAAACCCTCCCCAAACAGCACATGACGCAAAGAAAAAAAGAGGCGCAATGAGGTAGCTGACTGTGTGAGTAAGATTAGCGACCCTAGTGGCCGACACAAACACCGGGCCCATCTAGGAGTGGCACTGCAGTGTCACGCAGGATGTCCCTTCCAAAAAACCCTCCCCAATCAGCACATGATGCAAAGAAAAAGAAAAGAAAAAAGAGGTGCAAGATGGAATTGTCCTTGGGCCCTCCCACCCACCCTTATGTTGTATAAACAAAACAGGACATGCACACTTTAACCAACCCATCATTTCAGTGACAGGGTCTGCCACACGACTGTGACTGATATGACGGGTTGGTTTGGACCCCCCCCAAAAAAGAAGCAATTAATCTCTCCTTGCACAAACTGGCTCTACAGAGGCAAGATGTCCACCTCATCTTCACCCTCCGATATATCACCGTGTACATCCCCCTCCTCACAGATTATCAATTCGTCCCCACTGGAATCCACCATCTCAGCTCCCTGTGTACTTTGTGGAGGCAATTGCTGCTGGTCAATGTCTCCGCGGAGGAATTGATTATAATTCATTTTAATGAACATCATCTTCTCCACATTTTCTGGATGTAACCTCGTACGCCGATTGCTGACAAGGTGAGCGGCGGCACTAAACACTCTTTCGGAGTACACACTTGTGGGAGGGCAACTTAGGTAGAATAAAGCCAGTTTGTGCAAGGGCCTCCAAATTGCCTCTTTTTCCTGCCAGTATAAGTACGGACTGTGTGACGTGCCTACTTGGATGCGGTCACTCATATAATCCTCCACCATTCTATCAATGTTGAGAGAATCATATGCAGTGACAGTAGACGACATGTCCGTAATCGTTGTCAGGTCCTTCAGTCCGGACCAGATGTCAGCATCAGCAGTCGCTCCAGACTGCCCTGCATCACCGCCAGCGGGTGGGCTCGGAATTCTGAGCCTTTTCCTCGCACCCCCAGTTGCGGGAGAATGTGAAGGAGGAGATGTTGACAGGTCGCGTTCCGCTTGACTTGACAATTTTCTCACCAGCAGGTCTTTCAACCCCAGCAGACCTGTGTCTGCCGGAAAGAGAGATCCAAGGTAGGCTTTAAATCTAGGATCGAGCACGGTGGCCAAAATGTAGTGCTCTGATTTCAACAGATTGACCACCCGTGAATCCTTGTTAAGCGAATTAAGGGCTGCATCCACAAGTCCCACATGCCTAGCGGAATCGCTCCCTTTTAGCTCCTTCTTCAATGCCTCCAGCTTCTTCTGCAAAAGCCTGATGAGGGGAATGACCTGACTCAGGCTGGCAGTGTCTGAACTGACTTCACGTGTGGCAAGTTCAAAGGGCATCAGAACCTTGCACAACGTTGAAATCATTCTCCACTGCACTTGAGACAGGTGCATTCCACCTACTATATCGTGCTCAATTGTATAGGCTTGAATGGCCTTTTGCTGCTCCTCCAACCTCTGAAGCATATAGAGGGTTGAATTCCACCTCGTTACCACTTCTTGCTTCAGATGATGGCAGGGCAGGTTCAGTAGTTTTTGGTGGTGCTCCAGTCTTCTGTACGTGGTGCCTGTACGCCGAAAGTGTCCCGCAATTCTTCTGGCCACCGACAGCATCTCTTGCACGCCCCTGTCGTTTTTTAAAAAATTCTGCACCACCAAATTCAAGGTATGTGCAAAACATGGGACGTGCTGGAATTTGCCCATATTTAATGCACACACAATATTGCTGGCGTTGTCCGATGCCACAAATCCACAGGAGAGTCCAATTGGGGTAAGCCATTCCGCGATGATCTTCCTCAGTTGCCGTAAGAGGTTTTCAGCTGTGTGCGTATTCTGGAAAGCGGTGATACAAAGCGTAGCCTGCCTAGGAAAGAGTTGGCGTTTGCGAGATGCTGCTACTGGTGCCGCCGCTGCTGTTCTTGCGGCGGGAGTCCATACATCTACCCAGTGGGCTGTCACAGTCATATAGTCCTGACCCTGCCCTGCTTCACTTGTCCACATGTCCGTGGTTAAGTGGACATTGGGTACAACTGCATTTTTTAGGACACTGGTGAGTCTTTTTCTGACGTCCGTGTACATTCTCGGTATCGCCTGCCTAGAGAAGTGGAACCTAGATGGTATTTGGTAACGGGGGCACACTGCCTCAATAAATTGTCTAGTTCCCTGTGAACTAACGGCGGATACCGGACGCACGTCTAACACCAACATAGTTGTCAAGGACTCAGTTATCCGCTTTGCAGTAGGATGACTGCTGTGATATTTCATCTTCCTCGCAAAGGACTGTTGAACAGTCAATTGCTTACTGGAAGTAGTACAAGTGGGCTTACGACTTCCCCTCTGGGATGACCATCGACTCCCAGCGGCAACAACAGCAGCGCCAGCAGCAGTAGGCGTTACACGCAAGGATGCATCGGAGGAATCCCAGGCAGGAGAGGACTCGTCAGAATTGCCAGTGACATGGCCTGCAGGACTATTGGCATTCCTGGGGAAGGAGGAAATTGACACTGAGGGAGTTGGTGGGGTGGTTTGCGTGAGCTTGGTTACAAGAGGAAGGGATTTACTGGTCAGTGGACTGCTTCCGCTGTCACCCAAAGTTTTTGAACTTGTCACTGACTTATTATGAATGCGCTGCAGGTGACGTATAAGGGAGGATGTTCCGAGGTGGTTAACGTCCTTACCCCTACTTATTACAGCTTGACAAAGGGAACACACGGCTTGACACCTGTTGTCCTCATTTCTGGTGAAATACCTCCACACCGAAGAGCTGTTTTTTTTGGTATTTTCACCTGGCATGTCAACGGCCATATTCCTCCCACGGACAACAGGTGTCTCCCCGGGTGCCTGACTTAAACAAACCACCTCACCATCAGAATCCTCCTGGTCAATTTCCTCCCCAGCGCCAGCAACACCCATATCCTCCTCATCCTGGTGTACTTCAACACTGACATCTTCAATCTGACTATCAGGAACTGGACTGCGGGTGCTCCTTCCAGCACTTGCAGGGGGCGTGCAAATGGTGGAAGGCGCATGCTCTTCACGTCCAGTGTTGGGAAGGTCAGGCATCGCAACCGACACAATTGGACTCTCCTTGTGGATTTGGGATTTCAAAGAACGCACAGTTCTTTGCGGTGCTTTTGCCAGCTTGAGTCTTTTCAGTTTTCTAGCGAGAGGCTGAGTGCTTCCATCCTCATGTGAAGCTGAACCACTAGCCATGAACATAGGCCAGGGCCTCAGCCGTTCCTTGCCACTCCGTGTGGTAAATGGCATATTGGCAAGTTTACGCTTCTCCTCCGACAATTTTATTTTAGGTTTTGGAGTCCTTTTTTTACTGATATTTGGTGTTTTGGTTTTGACATGCTCTGTACTATGCCATTGGGCATCGGCCTTGGCAGACGACGTTGCTGGCATTTCATCGTCTCGGCCATGACTAGTGGCAGCAGCTTCAGCACGAGGTGGAAGTGGATCTTGATCTTTCCCTAATTTTGGAACCTCAACATTTTTGTTCTCCATATTTTAATAGGCACAACTAAAAGGCACCTCAGGTAAACAATGGAGATGGATGGATTGGATACTAGTATACAATTATGGACGGGCTGCCGAGTGCCGACACAGAGGTAGCCACAGCCGTGAACTACCGCACTGTACTGTGTCTGCTGCTAATATATAGACTGGTTGATAAAGAGATAGTATACTCGTAACTAGTATGTATGTATAAAGAAAGAAAAAAAAAACACGGTTAGGTGGTATATACAATTATGGACGGGCTGCCGAGTGCCGACACAGAGGTAGCCACAGCCGTGAACTACCGCACTGTACTGTGTCTGCTGCTAATATATAGACTGGTTGATAAAGAGATAGTATACTCGTAACTAGTATGTATGTATAAAGAAAGAAAAAAAAACCACGGTTAGGTGGTATATACAATTATGGACGGGCTGCCGAGTGCCGACACAGAGGTAGCCACAGCCGTGAACTACCGCACTGTACTGTGTCTGCTGCTAATATATAGACTGGTTGATAAAGAGATAGTATACTCGTAACTAGTATGTATGTATAAAGAAAGAAAAAAAAACCACGGTTAGGTGGTATATACAATTATGGACGGGCTGCCGAGTGCCGACACAGAGGTAGCCACAGCCGTGAACTACCGCACTGTACTGTGTCTGCTGCTAATATATAGACTGGTTGATAAAGAGATAGTATACTCGTAACTAGTATGTATGTATAAAGAAAGAAAAAAAAACCACGGTTAGGTGGTATATACAATTATGGACGGGCTGCCGAGTGCCGACACAGAGGTAGCCACAGCCGTGAACTACCGCACTGTACTGTGTCTGCTGCTAATATATAGACTGGTTGATAAAGAGATAGTATACTCGTAACTAGTATGTATGTATAAAGAAAGAAAAAAAAACCACGGTTAGGTGGTATATACAATTATGGACGGGCTGCCGAGTGCCGACACAGAGGTAGCCACAGCCGTGAACTACCGCACTGTACTGTGTCTGCTGCTAATATATAGACTGGTTGATAAAGAGATAGTATACTCGTAACTAGTATGTATGTATAAAGAAAGAAAAAAAAAACACGGTTAGGTGGTATATACAATTATGGACGGGCTGCCGAGTGCCGACACAGAGGTAGCCACAGCCGTGAACTACCGCACTGTACTGTGTCTGCTGCTAATATATAGACTGGTTGATAAAGAGATAGTATACTACTAATATTATATATACTGGTGGTCAGGTCACTGGTCACTAGTCACACTGGCAGTGGCACTCCTGCAGCAAAAGTGTGCACTGTTTTAATATAATATTATGTACTCCTGGCTCCTGCTATAACCTATAACTGGCACTGCAGTAGTGCTCCCCAGTCTCCCCCACAATTATAAGCTGTGTGAGCTGAGCAGTCAGACAGATATATAATATATATTATATAGATGATGCAGCACACTGGCCTGAGCCTGAGCAGTGCACACAGATATGGTATGTGACTGACTGAGTCACTGTGTGTATCGCTTTTTTCAGGCAGAGAACGGATATATTAAATAAACTGCACTGTGTGTCTGGTGGTCACTCACTATATAATATATTATGTACTCCTGGCTCCTGCTATAACCTATAACTGGCACTGCAGTAGTGCTCCCCAGTCTCCCCCACAATTATAAGCTGTGTGAGCTGAGCAGTCAGACAGATATATATAATATTATATATAGATAATAGATGATGCAGCACACTGGCCTGAGCCTGAGCAGTGCACACAGATATGGTATGCTATGTGACTGAGTCACTGTGTGCTGTGTATCGCTTTTTTCAGGCAGAGAACGGATTATAAATAAAACTGGTGGTCACTATCAGCAAAACTCTGCACTGTACTGAGTACTCCTAATGCTCCCCAAAATTAGTAAATCAAGTGTCTCTCTAATCTATTCTAAACGGAGAGGACGCCAGCCACGTCCTCTCCCTATCAATCTCAATGCACGTGTGAAAATGGCGGCGACGCGCGGCTCCTTATATAGAATCCGAGTCTCGCGATAGAATCCGAGCCTCGCGAGAATCCGACAGCGTCATGATGACGTTCGGGCGCGCTCGGGTTAACCGAGCAAGGCGGGAAGATCCGAGTCGCTCGGACCCGTGAAAAAAAACATGAAGTTCTGGCGGGTTCGGATTCAGAGAAACCGAACCCGCTCATCTCTACACATTTACTCTGCTCCAGCTAGTCGTGAGGCAAAGGTACCAGTGGGTCCCCTGAATACTCAGGTGTTCAATACAGGTGTGTTGTGGTAGAGTGCATTGCAGGTGCTAGCGCAATGTAGATAAATTGGGCACCAGGCTATCTCATAAAAGCAGGAATGAATTTAAAACTTTAGTAAACAAAACTCTCCTCCTGTAGGGAGGCCATAAAGCAAAAAATTGTTCCTTTCAGGGTTTCAACATTGAGTGAACATTCAATCCGGTCCATCTGGTATAAAAATGCCAAATGTGGTAACATGAAAGATATTGAAATGGGCTCTCTACTAATCCAATGGGAAAGTATTGTGTTCTTTAAAGCAACGGTTAAACGAGCTAAAAATAAGCTAATGTCCATTGAGCGAGGACGGGGAGTGGAAGGTCCCACAAAGCCCAGGTCATGTGGAAGTTATACCCCGGTCTTGATAGACTAGTTTTATCTTTGGAAACATCACTGGTCTAGGGAGGAGGTACAGCGGGGCAGATGTATTATCCTGGAGAAGGGATAAAGAAGTGATAAAGCAATGATAAGCGCAAGGTAATAATGCACCAAGGAGCTGATTGGGCTGGTGCGTTATCACCTTGCACTTATCACTGCTTTATCACTTCATTATCCCTTCTCCAGGCGGGTGTGGATCATTAGATCGACACTGTCTAGGTCGACAATTTTTAGGTCGACCAATATAGGTCGACAGTCACTAGGTCGACAGGGTTGGAAGGTTGACAGGGTTTCTAGGTCGACATGTGCTAGGTCGATAGGTCAAAAGGTCGACATGAGTTTTTTTTTTGTGTGTGTCGTTTTCTTCGTAGAGTGACCGGGAACCCCAATTAGTGCACCGTGTCCCCTTGCATGGCTCGCTTCGCTCGGCACAGGTTACTGTTCCAGTCATAGTCCATGTGGATCATTAAGTATGAAAATGTTCAAAAAAAGAAAAAGAAAAAGTGAAAAACTCATGTTGACCTTTTGACCTGTCGACCTAGAAACACTGTCGCTCTTCCAACCCTGTCGACCTAGTGACTGTCGACCTATAGTGGTCGATCTAAACATTGTCGACCTAGACAGTGTCGATCTTCAGACCGGATCCCCACCAGGCTTAATACATCTGTCCCAATGTTAGACTGGGGAATAGGTGAAGCCTTGGACGATACCCAGTTGGTTTTATCTCCCAAAACATCAAACGGCAAAGATTTGTTACAGAAAGATAAACACTTGGTGCATCCTGGTCGACTTCTGACGTGTGGCTCTGACGGTTGGAGAGTTATTGTCTTGACACAGAATTAATGTTGAATTTAGAGTTCTTTCTGTTGTGCACATTAAACATCACATATGTTCCCAGTAACAATGCGTCTCTGGATATGGTCATTGTACTGTAATTGGGTGTAGTCCGAATGATATTAGTTTACAAAAAAAAAACCCCTATCCATAAACATTACTTTGGAAAATATGAGTCACACTTTTGTAATTAGTAAATAACAATAGACCACACAGGTAGCGTATTACACATAATTTATAATGATGTAGATTAATGGTGATAACACTAGGTTTTATACTACATAATATATAGTCTAACTCACATAAAAGCATCATTATCAGCTGCAGAATATTCCCATCTCCCGGCCTGTCTGTGGCTGATAATAGACCCACACCATGTCCTTCACACTAAATCTGAATTTCTGATGAGTTGCCCTTTCTGGGTATTTCGTAGGGGTGGGGGGAGCAGTCTATAGAGACGTCAGGGCTTCTGCTCTGGCACCGACACTGTACAATCATTTACAATAACTGGCTGGAACATTTGACACTTCACAGACGGGATCTGGCGGACAAGCCTTAATTAACCAACTTTGTTATCGCTTCATAGTAATGTTATTGTAGGAATAGCATATTTATTTGTAACAAGAGCCGACAACCTAGAGGGTAATTCAGACCTGATCGCTGGGCAGCAATTTTTGCAGCGCTGCGTTCGGATAGTCGCCGCTTACAGGGGGAGTGTATTTTAGCTGTGCAAGTGTGCGAGCGCATGTGTTGCAAAAACTGATTTTGTGCAGTCTCTGTGCAGGCCAGGACTTACTCAGCCGCTGCGATCACATCAGCCTGTCCGGGACCGGATTTGATGCCAGACACCCTCCCTGCAAATGCATTCACACGCCTGCGTTTTTCCAAACACTCCCTGAAAACGGTCAGTTGCCACCCACAAATGCCC